>NC_053026.1:480615762-480900986 GCF_003073215.2 Triticum urartu
GACGCCCCCGATCCCACCCACCCAATGCCGCGCCTCCGCGCCCACACCCCCCTCCCCCTCACGGAGGCCGCCGCCGCCGCCGCGCACGCCGCGCTGCTCGCCCTCGCGCTCCTCCTCCTGCTCCTCCGCGGCGCGCGCGCCCTCGCCTCCCGCTGCGCCTCCTGCCTCAAGCCGCCCCGCCGCGCCCGCAACCTCGTCCACGATGGGCCGCCCCTCGCCTCCCCGCCGCCCGCCGCCGGGGGCGCCTGGTTCAGGGCCGCCCTCGCTTGCTGCGCCTACGTCCTGCTGGCGCAGCTCGCCGCGCTGACCTACGAGGTCGCGGCCGCGCCGCCGCCCGTCGAGGCCGAGGCGCTGCTGCTGCCGGCCGTGCAGGCGCTGGCCTGGGCGGCCCTGCTGGCGCTCGCGCTGCGGGCGCGCGCCGGGGGCCGCGGCAGGTTCCCGGCGCTCGTCCGGGTCTGGTGGGTGCTCGCCTTCGCGCTCTCCGTCGCCATCGCCTTCGACGACTCCAGGCGCCTCATGGGCGCCGACGACCGTGATGCGGACTACGCGCACATGGTCGCCAACTTCGCGTCGCTGCCGGCCCTCGGCTTCCTCTGCTTGGTTGGTGTGATGGGTTCCAGCGGTGTCGAGTTGGAGTTCAGTGATGACGACACCGGTGTCCACGAGCCCCTGTTGCTCGGCGGCCAGCGCAGAGGTGCCGAGGAGGAGCCCGGCTGCCTGCGGGTGACTCCCTACGGCGATGCCGGGATCCTCAGCCTTGCAACGCTCTCATGGCTCAGTCCGCTGCTCTCGGTTGGGGCCAAGAGGCCGCTCGAGCTGGCTGACATACCCTTGCTGGCTCACAAGGATCGTGCCAAGTTCTGCTACAAGGCCATGAGCAGTCACTATGAGCGCCAACGGCTGGAGTGCCCTGACAAGGAGCCATCGCTGGCATGGGCAATACTCAAGTCCTTCTGGCGGGAGGCGGCCATCAACGGCGCCTTCGCCGCGGTGAACACCGTCGTGTCCTATGTCGGCCCCTACCTGATCAGCTACTTTGTGGACTACCTCAGTGGCAAAATTGCCTTCCCCCATGAAGGTTACATCCTTGCCTCCGTATTTTTTG
Organism: Triticum urartu; assembly: GCF_003073215.2. Lineage (NCBI taxonomy): Eukaryota > Viridiplantae > Streptophyta > Magnoliopsida > Poales > Poaceae > Triticum > Triticum urartu. The sequence goes on from NC_053026.1 coordinate 480,616,868, forward strand.
TATCAAAGTTGATTGAGACGCTCACTGCTCGCCAGTGGTACCTGGGCGTGGACGTCATGGGGATCCATGTCAAGTCCGGGCTGACGGCCATGGTGTACCGGAAGGGCCTCAGGCTGTCGAATGCCTCAAAGCAGAGCCATACGAGCGGTGAGATTGTGAATTACATGGCGGTCGATGTGCAGCGGGTGGGGGACTATGCATGGTACTTTCATGACATATGGATGCTTCCACTGCAGATCATCCTTGCGCTCGCCATCCTGTACAAGAATGTCGGGATCGCCACTGTCTCGACATTGATAGCCACCGCGCTGTCAATTGCTGCCTCGGTTCCTGTGGCGAAGCTGCAGGAGCACTACCAAGATAAGCTGATGGCAGCAAAGGATGAGCGAATGCGCAAGACTGCAGAGTGCTTGAAGAGTATGAGAATTCTCAAGTTGCAGGCATGGGAGGACCGGTATAGGATAATGCTTGAAGAGATGAGGAACGTTGAATGCAGGTGGCTCAAGTGGGCTTTGTACTCACAGGCCGCAGTTACGTTTGTTTTCTGGAGTTCGCCAATCTTTGTCTCGGTCATAACTTTCGGCACTTGTATATTGCTTGGTGGCGAGCTCACTGCCGGAGGTGTTCTCTCTGCATTAGCTACCTTTAGGATCCTTCAAGAGCCTCTGAGGAATTTCCCTGATCTCATCTCCATGATAGCTCAGACGAGGGTGTCTTTGGACAGGTTGTCTCACTTCTTACGGCAAGAAGAGTTGCCGGATGATGCAACAGTAAGTGTTCCACAGGGTAGTACAGACAAGGCAATCGATATCAGGGATGGCAGTTTCTCTTGGAACCCATATTGCTCAAACCCTACACTCTCTGATATACAACTTAGTGTGGTGAGAGGCATGAGAGTAGCAGTCTGTGGTGTGATTGGTTCTGGCAAATCAAGTCTATTGTCCTCTATACTTGGGGAGATACCCAAGCTGTCTGGCCAAGTAAGTACACGCATAAAAATAAAGAGAGTTGATGCTAACTTGAATGACAGTTTAATTACATTTTCCTTCTGCTCCTTATTCAGGTTAGGATCAGTGGTACAGCAGCATATGTTTCTCAGACTGCCTGGATACAGTCTGGAAATATTGAGGAGAACGTTCTTTTCGGCACTCCAATGGACAGACCGCGTTATAAGAGAGTACTTGAGGCTTGCTCCCTGAAGAAAGATCTTCAGTTGCTCCAGTATGGAGATCAGACCATCATTGGTGACAGAGGCATTAATTTGAGTGGAGGTCAGAAACAGAGAGTGCAGCTTGCGAGAGCATTGTACCAAGATGCTGATATTTATTTGCTTGATGACCCCTTCAGTGCTGTTGATGCTCATACTGGAAGCGATCTATTTAAGGTCTGTATAGATGTTGCCTTATTCTATTTTTTTTAAAGGTGCTTCTGTTTCATAACATGTCAGATTTTGTGTTGCAGGACTATATATTGGGGGCACTAGCTAGCAAAACAGTAATTTATGTAACCCATCAAGTCGAGTTCCTACCAGCTGCTGACTTGATATTGGTAATACTACTTTTCTCACAAAATCTATTAGCCTATTGAGTTGTTCAATTTGACGTGTTGTTTATCCATGTTTCCTGATTAGAAAAACCAGCAGATTCTGCATGAAAGTTACGCTATCTTTTCTAATACTTCTCATTGGACTGTTCATGGGATAATGGGCCCTTCATCTCTCATTGTGTGTTTTTTTTTTGTCATGGCACAGGTTCTTAAGGATGGTCATATCACCCAAGCTGGAAAATATGATGATCTTCTCCAAGCTGGAACCGATTTCAATGCTCTGGTTTCTGCTCATAATGAAGCTATCGAGACCATGGATTTTGGCGAAGATTCTGATGGAGATATCGCTCCTTCCGTTCCTAACAAAAGATTGACACCAAGTGTTAGCAATATCGATAACCTGAAAAATAAAGTATCTGAAAATGGGAAGTCATCTAATACACGTGGAATTAAGGACAAGAAAAAGAGTGAAGAACGTAAGAAGAAGCGTACTGTTCAGGAAGAGGAGAGGGAGCGAGGAAGAGTTAGCTTAAATGTTTATTTAACATACATGGGGGAAGCCTACAAAGGTTCACTGATTCCACTCATTGTCTTGGCGCAAACCCTGTTCCAAGTTCTTCAGATTGCCAGTAACTGGTGGATGGCATGGGCAAACCCACAAACAGAAGGAGATGCACCTAAGACAAGTAGTGTGGTCCTTCTTGTTGTTTATATGTGCCTTGCTTTCGGGAGTTCATTGTTTGTGTTTGTGAGAAGCCTTCTTGTAGCTACATTTGGTTTAGCAGCTGCTCAGAAACTATTTATAAAAATGCTAAGGTGTGTGTTTCGAGCGCCAATGTCATTCTTCGATACTACACCATCTGGACGGATTCTAAATCGAGTAAGTTTAGATCATGCTCTTGCTCCTAATTTGTATTTGACACCTGTGTGGCTTTTCTAATTTGCATACTCTAATCTTCTTCAATCATACTTCATATCAGGTTTCTGTAGATCAAAGTGTTGTGGACCTTGATATAGCATTCAGGCTAGGGGGGTTTGCATCAACAACAATTCAACTCCTTGGAATCGTTGCTGTCATGAGCAAAGTCACATGGCAAGTTCTGTTTCTTATAGTTCCTATGGCTATGGCATGCATATGGATGCAGGTAAATTGCTAGACTTTCAGGTTTTCTTTTAGGGCTAACATTACCTGGGATCCTTAATTTCTTTAATGGAAATTGTAATACAAATAAGGCAGATAGCAAGGGTAGATACACCTAAATGGCTAAATGAATCACTAAAGAATTATGCGCACATAATTTTTTTGGCTGCCTTTGTCATTTAACTAGCAGCCAATTAACCAGAGAACATATGCATATGTTCAGCATGAAAGTATCGAAAGTTGTGAAGTAAGCTTATTATTCTTAAAGCACAAGGCCTGTGTTCAAGATAGCTTGATGATTTTGTGTACCAAAAGACTTTTAAAGATCTTCATCACACAATAGATAATGGATGTCCTTGCTACCATGAACTTGCAGAGATATTACATTGCTTCATCGAGGGAGCTGACTAGGATCTTGAGTGTTCAGAAGTCTCCAGTGATCCATTTGTTTAGCGAGTCAATCGCTGGTGCTGCTACTATCAGAGGATTTGGTCAGGAGAAAAGATTCATGAAAAGAAATCTTTACCTCCTTGATTGTTTTGCTCGGCCTTTGTTTTCCAGCCTTGCAGCTATTGAATGGCTCTGCCTGCGAATGGAATTGCTCTCAACTTTTGTGTTTGCTTTCTGCATGGCAATACTTGTGAGCTTTCCTCCTGGAACAATTGAACCAAGTATGTCTTATCTGCTGTCTCACACACCGTTCTGTTGCATTTTATGATCTTGCTTTACCCAATAGATCACTTGTTAGGTGCACCAGAAAACTTGCATATCTTTTTCAATAAAATATGGCAATATGCTTCTCAATCTAAACAAGCTTTCCAATTGATAGGCATGGCTGGGCTTGCTGTCACATATGGACTCAACTTAAATGCTCGGATGTCAAGGTGGATATTGAGCTTCTGTAAATTAGAGAACAGAATCATCTCTGTTGAGCGTATTTATCAGTATTGCAAGATTCCTAGTGAAGCACCACTGATTATCGAGAATTGCCGCCCCCCTTCCTCATGGCCTGAGAATGGAAACATTGAATTGATTGATCTCAAGGTAAACTTAGCCCGTAGCCATTATTTATTTGTCATTATCCATTTGCTCTTCGTTATATATATTCACCAAAAGTAGTATGTAATCTATTTTTCTTCTTCTAAGCTGAACATACTTCTGTTTTATTTACGGCATCTTATTGTGCTTTTGCTAAATATCATAGGTCCGCTACAAGGATGACCTTCCCTTTGTTCTACATGGAGTCAGTTGTATTTTTCCTGGTGGGAAAAAGATTGGGATTGTAGGACGAACTGGAAGTGGTAAATCTACTCTCATTCAGGCTCTTTTCCGTCTAATTGAACCAGCAGGAGGGAAAATTATCATTGACAACATCGATGTTTCTGCGATTGGCCTTCATGATCTGCGGTCACGGTTGAGCATCATTCCTCAGGACCCTACATTGTTCGAGGGTACTATCAGAATGAATCTTGACCCTCTTGAAGAGCGTTCTGATCAAGAAATTTGGGAGGTATGCCATGGTCGCTTTTATGCTATCCTCATGTTAAATGTGCCATGATCTTTATGGAAGAGAATTCTTTTCTTTCAGGCACTAGAGAAGTGCCAGCTAGGAGAGGTCATTCGTTCGAAGGAAGAAAAACTGGACAGTCCAGGTTTGTTCTAATTTTGAATATTCAAACACTTCTTCAAAGAGTGAGCATGACACTTCGTAAAGCATGACACCTCGTAAAACAAAATTATATTTTCCTGGATATTTGTGGTGCCATTGCAGTACTGGAGAATGGGGATAACTGGAGTGTGGGACAGCGCCAGCTTATTGCATTGGGTAGGGCGCTGCTTAAGCAGGCAAGAATTTTGGTGCTTGATGAGGCAACGGCATCAGTTGACACAGCTACAGATAATCTCATCCAGAAGATCATCCGCAGCGAATTCAGGGATTGCACTGTCTGTACAATTGCACACAGGATCCCAACGGTTATCGACAGTGACCTAGTCATGGTGCTTAGCGACGGTACATGCTCCTTCACACGATTAACCAAGACCATCACATGTTTTGTTTCTTACTGATCGTATGTTGAATTATCCGAGTAACACTCCTAGCTAAACACTGTTCTTGGAGCAACAGCCTTTACGGTGAATTCACCTTGTTCTTGTTTATTTCAGGTAAAATTGCGGAGTTCGACACACCCCAGAGGCTTCTGGAGGACAAGTCCTCGATGTTCATGCAGCTAGTATCCGAGTACTCCACCAGGGCGAGCTGTATATAGAGAGAGAGGCTTAGCTTAAATCCCCCACCGAGAATAGAGGCTGGGAGGTAAGGTAGCCGAATCTGCCAGTCTACTCACACCATACAAGTAAGTAGCAACACCATAGGGCGACGCGAGACAGGAGGATAGGAGAGGTACATGAACGGGAAAGAAACGCCCGGCGCGTTCCCTGACCTGAATAACCATGGATTCTACTTCGAGGGAATGCGGCAGGCGATCGAATGCCACGGGAGGAGTTGGCGGCATTAACCGAAGCTCTGATGCTTTTGTATGTATAACACTGTACTGCTTCTCCCCTTGCATGATGGGAAAATGAACAGAAATAACGTGGGTAATAAAGGGGGAAATTTTGCTTTCCTTCTTGGCGTCAGATTGGAGTGCTTCATCTCTGTCACAGCTCCTATGTTACGTATTGAAACTGTTCTGTGTTTAGCCCGAAAATGTGATGCAGTGGATGTATGCGTGCAAGGTAGTCAAAATCATGATCCTGGATCGGATCACAGCTCTGTTGTAGGATCGTAACGCAAATTGTAGAATCATAACTACTTAGCTCCATTTACAAATATAAGATGTTTTTGATATTTCAATATGGAACATAAAAATGTGTCTATACATCTGATCTAGAGAAAAAAGTTAGAAAATATTTTATATATGAACGGATGGAGTAATAGATTTCTACTATCATAGGGGTTGGTTTAGATCGTGAAGTTGTAGAATCGTACACAATTCCGACTACCTGTATGTAGGTTCTGGTTTAGTTCTTCAGTGGACGACATCAGTACTTCCTCACTTCCTCAGGAGAACTAGTCGGGGAAATGCAAAATGGTTCTGGTTTGGGCACTGCTCAGCGCTGGTGCGCCGGCCCAGTTTTTCGGCCGGTCACATCTAATGCGTTAGATTCGGTTGTTACCCACCGTTAGATCAGGCCTTTTGCTTTTTTTTTTCTTAAACAAAACGGCATCCGATCCAAAATAGCATCGCTGGACATCGATGACGCTTGAGGCCGGACCTTGAAGCTCCCACCGGCCCCGACGCCGGCTGCCGTCCCCTTGAAGCATCAGCAACTCGCCGTTGGGTGCCGTCCCCGCTGCCGGTCGCCATCCTCGCAAGACCCGTGCTCGTCGGTTCCAGCAGGACCTCGTCGGAACACCCAGCCATCGTTCTGTAGAAGCACCGTCGTTGTAGAACGCTCGACCCTTACGTCGTTGCAGCAAATTAGCCGCCGCCGCCGGCCGTTAGGCCGTAGCTCCCGGTGTTGCCGCTCACACCATTGTAACCATGTCGGCGCCCAGTAGAAGCTTTTTCCTTTACCGATTGAAGTTTTTTCCTTGCCGGTTGAGTTTTTTTCACGGTTCAAAGTTTTTCTTCCATACCCATTTGAAGCTTTTCCATGCTTGAAGCTTACTCCTTTGTCGGTTGAAACTTTTTTCATGGTTCAAAGTTTTTCTTCCACACCAATTTGAAGCTTTTCCATACTTGAAGCTTACTCCTTTGCCGGTTGAAGCTTTTTTGCACACCGTTTGAAGCTTTTTTGCATCTGCCGTCGCCGGCCACAAATTCGCCGTCGTTGGTTGGAGCACGTCATTCTGACAGTAGTAGCCTTTTTTGTTGCTGGACGCAGCTTTTCGCGGCGTGGGTTGCAACTTTCCTCATCTCCCAGTTGCAGCTGTTTGTTGTCATGGGTCACCAAACTACACCGCCGAAGATTATAGCAAATAGCGACACCGGTTGTAGCAAAAAAATGATATAGTTGTAGCAAAAACCAGCTGTGTTTCCAACTCGCTTATTGGCTGTAGCAAAAAAAAACTGTGGTTCCAGCTCTGGATTTGGCCGGTTGAAGCAAAACAAAATGCTAGTTTCAGCATCGTTATCCGCTCGCTGGCATCACAACCTTCGTCATGGTCATCCATGGAGACTCATCGGCACGGCTTGGCATGGCGCCCCCTGCACGGTCCCAGCACCTCCGTCGCGGCGCCCCGGCACAGTCCAAGCACCTCCGTTGCACGAGAGTTTGTGCATCGCGGTGCGGAGATTGAAAAAAAATCACGCGGTGGAGCCATCTACAGAAGCGTTTCTGGAGGTAGGAGACGATACACTGTAGCAAACGAGTGGGCCACATTTGTTTTGGGAGGAGATAAGATAGGAGGGGTGGTGGGCCAAGAAAAGTCACACGTGGGTCGTTACCCTGGGCGAATAAGATGCAGCAGCGCTGCTATGCTGCTATACACACGACGAGGTGTGGACGACTTGTGCACGGCAGCACATGTCAGGCCGTCCATGCATACTATCCAGCGCATATCAACGGCTGGATTATCCATCGTCCCACTGTCGTGCACACATCCATCGTCTATACAGCAGTTTCGAAGATGCAGCGTTCGATCGCGTTTAATCAGAAGGCGCTCGCGCGTCCGGCGGAGCGTTCGGCCGGCGCGCCGAAACGCAAACATTTACCTTCTGGTTTACATCTTCAGTGCACGATATCAGTACATACTCACTTCCTCACAAAAACTAGTTGGGGAAATGCAAAATGCTGGGACGTAGAAACTAGACAGCCAGAGCGACACTTTTTTTTGTAGATACAACACTGGAATTGTGATCTAAAAATACCCAGCACTACAAGTCCACTTGCAAAGCTTTATCAATATATCATACGTACCAACCAACATTCTCAACACAAACAATGTACATGAATAAGCAACAGGGATAGACCACAAAGGCGACGCGGCCTAGCACCGCTCATCACCATCCCAATTATCTTTCTCCTTCGGTCCGGTCGGGCCTTCCTCCTCGTACAGCTCCGCAGGAAGACTGTCGAATATGGCCTCTGCCGTGAACCGGAGGAAGAACGGCAGGAAGCTAAGCACCGTGTCCACCTCTGACCGCGAGTTGTACGTCACGGTCGGGCCCCACTCCCTCATGTACTGCAGCCAGCACGGTTCCACCACGGCGTCTCCAAGGTATTCTGCCGAGATGATCTTGTACCTTGTGCTCGAATCGATTGACAGGTCGCTCCGTGCGACGTCATTTCTTAATCCGACGCCGAGGTTTTCAGAGCCCTGCAGGTAGCAGCCAGGGTGCGCGTAGCTTGCGTGCCCATTCCTCGACGAATACACGATCGCCTTGTTTCCAGAGATGAACTCCAGATCGCAAGCGTCCACCCATCCTCCCCCGCTGTGTTCTGAGTAGTAGACAGATGAGAGTTCTCCAGAGAAGTTACTTATACGGAGGGTGAAATGCTCCCAGTCTCCGGTATGCCTGCCAACCTTCTGCAGAGCAAAGCTTGCAAGTCCAACCTTTATTGTTGCTGGCCCGTTGAACGGGCAGAACACCCACATTGCAATGTCAGTGAAGGTCCCTCCATGAGCCGGTTTGACATGAGCATAGAGCTCAGCACTCTTCAGATTACCAACTTTGACAAACTCACGCGTATCATCATCTGGGAGGTCAATCCAGTACTCACCATCGTTCGTCCCACCAGCAGGCAGGTTTGAGCCACCAGCAAGTATTGGATCTCCCATTTTCATATCTTTCTTGTTCAGTGTAGCTCCATTCTCAAAGAACCAAGAAACTGATGACGGCAAGTATTTCTCTTGTGGATGGAAGAACACAGTTGGGCCATAGTGCTTGATTAGTGCATGAATCTGCTCTAGATCAGGCATGGCTCTCAAATTCGGGTCACAGTTCTTCAAGCAGGGAATGCCTGATTCCTTACTGTTAACTGAATTTGTTTCACAGAAGAATGTACCAACAGGTATACCTCGTCCTGCTGTCCCTCGGTGGCAAGGCCTCGTCTTCCAAACTTGGCATGTAAGTTCCACATTAATGACTGACCTAAAGTTTTCACATGGATCCGTGAGGTCTTGTCGCACACACCGGACCGCCTCCAGTGAGGGCTTCCTTGGTCCTCTTGTAACCACATAGCCAAGGGGTTCATAACCCTCCAGGGGTGATGGCAACCAGAAGCACCCGCATTCACTATTGTCATCTTCATACACACCAGCATTAGTCCAAACGAGGGTGTAATCTAATGGCTTCTCAAGAGCGGGCCTGCTATTGATTAACTGGCAGCTAGCCGCTTCCCTTGCAACAACAAGAGAACCCTGTAAAAGCCGGTCATTTTGTTGGGCATAGTGGCCAAGGCAGTGGAAACCATCAGGAACCTCTTCTGGCTCATAGAACGTAGCTCCAGAGTAGCTCCATATATTCCGGAGTTGGGTAACATTTGCAATATCAAGTTCTCCTATGCATATCACGCCCTTTGCGAAGTCCCGTCCTGTAAAGTAGTTGCTTGACAAAGTTACTACAAGGTCCAAGTGTTCAGCAAAGCAAATATATTTGGCAAAACAAACAACAATCAGTTTGAGAAACAAATACATTGTTTTGCACATGCAATTATTCGCTTTATACTAAAGAAAAATGAAGGAAATTGCAACCCCGACACAACAAAAAGTCAAAAATCGAGCCCAAGTGGCCTGTACAAACTTAAACTACAGATTTCACTTCTTGAATGAGCCAGCTACAGTTCTCATGATATATGATCACAAATTACTCTTGCCCCACAAGGAATGCCTTTGAGGCTACGATCGCTACCTTCTAAAATGATATGCCTTCCAAGTAAAAGCATGGCGATCCTGGCTAAGCCACTTCAAGCGCAAGTAACAAGAGGGAGCCACTACGACAAGCTATGTGCAAGAAATTCCCTTGAGGGAATCCATCGTTTTATAAATTTATCAATCACTGTGTTCATTCAAGAATATGTACAGGGAAGTGAAATCTGCATATAGCATAGTAGGACAGAATTAAACCAATCAGGATAAATTGTATTGTTATAACCGTATTAAACTCCCCTTTTGGAAAGAAATAAACAACAGAACAGTCAATGATGATAATAATTGAACAAGAAAGTAGTAACCAACAAATTAAGTAGGGATTCATACAAGTGAATACTACTACTATTCATGAAGCTACATCAGGCCAATCATCAATCAATGGTCATAAGAAAACGATCCACGAACTGATTTAAGAACTGATAAGAGAGGAGAAGGCGTCAGAAACCTTGCGGCCATGCGGGCAAGGGCGCCGGCAGCTGGAACGGCTCCGGCAGCCGGGCCGCGGCATCTTCCCCGGCGCCGAACAGGTCGCCGCAGCAGAAGCAGCTCCACCCACCCATCGCCGACCGACTCCTACCTTTCCCCTCTCAGCTCCTCTCCCCGTACTATTATAGGTCAGCCGGCCGCTGGATCCGGACTCCCGAACTCCGGTCAAACGGGAGCGGCTCGTCCATCAGCTGGGACAAATCGCCGGCCCGGCGGGGTTGATGGCGACACCGGGTAGGCCTCGGATCCAGTCAGGCTCGGACTGGGCGGCGGCTTTTGTTATCAGGAGAAAAGAAAACACAAAGGTCGTCGCTTTCGGCGTTGGAAAATCAGAACATGTTTTGGGCTTGCCGTGCACGTATACACCTGGTTTTGCGCCGTGTGATTTGGACTCAAAATGCGCATATTCTACGAAAGCAATATGTTGTTAGATTTTTTTTGAGACAACAATATGTTGTTAGATGATTAGAGGGACATAGATATCCCAGCCTATCAGGTTTAAGTCCTGATGCTTGTGTGCGATCATAGGATGAGTGTATGTGTATATGTAGCGCTTGTGTCTATACTGTGTTAATAAAAATGTGCATATTCTGCGAATAGTAAAATACACACAGCTAATCCTAAAACTATATGAGGTAAGTTTGTCCTAATAATATTATGAAAAATGCACATATAGATTCTAAAAATTTACTAAGAGTTAGGACATTTCAAACGTCGAATCGCAAATTCCCTCTAGCATTCGTCCATGGATGGATGAGACCAGTTCACGGACACGGATGCGGGAGACGGACATTCAACGATATCCGCATACATTTCAAACAGGGTTCAAACAAACCGGACGAAATTCAAACAAACTCGACTGATTTCATTCAAGTTCACATATAATTTACATAAAATGAACGATATTTCGACCGTTTAACTAAAAACAATAAAAAAACTTAAAACCTATACCGGACGACCAGCTCTATCCTGCGGCACCGCCGCTGTCGTCATCGTTGTCGTCCCTCCAGCGGCGGAAGGGCGTCGGAGGACCACAAGAACCTTGTCTGGCGGCTGCATGCTGCTCGCGGAGGAGCCGATCCACCTCCTATTGCACGATGCGGAAGGCCGCCTTGGCCACTGCCGACATTGGCGGAGGAGTCGCTAAGCGACCACTCTCTCGTCGATCTTGGCGAGCTCGCCGTCAAGGCGGCGGCGGCCGTCTCCGCGGTGGTGAGGGAGGTGTCGAGCGCCCACGTGGTGGCGAGGTCCGGGTCGTTTCAGACCCATTCCGGTGCCGCGACGCTCTTGGCGAACGCGGAGCAGCGACGGGCATTGCGCCGGTCGTACCGCGCCTGCTGTCTCGCCCACTCTCTTTCTCATATACGATGACCCTCGAGCCCAAGGCACCGTCATAACCACCTCCTCGAGGTAGTGCAGGATGTGGGCACGGGTCTTCATGATCGCGAGCAGCAACTTCTCCTTCTTTATGGGGCGGCGGTTGCGGCACGACATCGACGAGGGCCCATCAATGCGGGCGTGTCGGCTGTGCGGTGGGGCAACGTCGGCTAGTCCTTCACGCGGCGGTGGCGCTGAGGGACGCGGGCTCGGCCTTCACGCGGCCTCCAATGTGGAGGTCATGGTTGCGTGGCGGGGATGCAGGTTCATCCTTCACCTGCCGGAGTGGGGACGCAGGCCCCTGCTTCACGCAGACACGTGTCAGGGACGGTAACTCCTCCTTCATGCGTGCCAGCGATGGTGGTGTCGGGCCCATTTGACGGAGTGAGCGCTCCATCATGATCTCCATCTGACGGACGTATTCTTTGTCCGTCAGAGCGACCTCCACAAGGAGAGAGGGTCGTTGCTGCGGCTGCTGGTCCTCCTCCTCGTTGGAGGAGTATCCTGCCGTGGTGGATGAAGATTCACCCAGAGAGCGAGGGCGGCAGTGCCACAATCCGCCTGACAAGGAACTTCCACCGCCTTCGCCTACTGGCGCGGAGAACCAGGACTTTGGCATCATCGCTGGGCTCGGGCACGATGGCGGGGAGATGGAGGGAGAGGGGGACGATGCTCGAGGGGGAGGAGTGCGGCTCTATGCATCGATGACGCATGACTTAAATAGCCGTGACCAGGCCAGGCGAAGGGGCAGTCAGCCCAATTCAATGCAGTGCAGCCGTTGGAGTTGGTTTCTCGGGACACGACGTCTACATTGAAGCGCGACGCCCGGGAGGTCACATTTGTCAATGTCGCCCTCCCGTCTAGTCAAATCACGGGCGTCAATGCCGGACGATGTATGCTCTAGGCCAACATGAATGCAACACGGGTGCACGACAAGCGGTGCAAGCGTTCGAAAGAATGCACGAGAGAGGCGGGTGGGCCATGCCAGTCAGAAGTGGACATGGCAGCGGTCCGGACGCCCGCATCCCTTCCCCACTTTATCTCCGGTTTGCGGGAAAGAGTGCGTTCGGATCATTGAGCGGATCGATACAAGATTGCGTTGAATAGCAACACACGTGTGGACCGTGCGGTCCAGACGTATGCGGGTGGTTTTAGGGTCCGTGTTGGAGATGCCCTTACTCACAACCCCATCCATGCCGCATCAGTTTGACTTGCACAGATGACAGGTTAACCATTGCCATATGGTGAGTTTTTGCACAAAACCGTCCAAAAGGCCCTTTCTTCTAATTTTGCGGTCCTCCTCTTTACACAAAACCTACGTGAATGTCATCTAGCCATAAATTTGACCAAGCCATCCACCCCATTCCCCTGATTCTCTCGCATGATCAAGTCGTCGCCATCCCATCTGTGTTGGCGCCGTTTTCTCTCTCACACACACATGGCGGGCTCGGAGCCCCCCCATCACAGCGACGGCCGCCTTTCCCGAAGGGCGCAGCACCAACAACACATGCAGGGGCGGTAACTGTTGTGAAACTTAGTAGAAAAAAAAGTCGCCCCTACTCACACCCAAGATAAATATGAAGATGCATAACGGGTTGGGATGACGATCGTTATCGCCACCGAGTTGTAGTGGAAAAAATGGTGTGTCGGTGTAGACCGTACTTGGAGTCCCTCGAACCGTCGATGAACAATCCCGCGAACCTCCCACGAACAGTCCTTCGAACAGAAAACCGAAAGCACGACCTCTCTAGTTGGTTCCAAGCGTGCAGCCTTCACGATCCGGCAGCACTTCACCGTCCAGAGCTAATCATCGCCGAAGAATTAGAGGGAGGAGATTAGAACCACACCGGACTTCTAATTATGAGGATTAGAGGATATGTCTAGCTCTAATTAGATCAACTAGTATCAACTAGAACTAGAACTAGAGGGACTAGAGGAGGCTCCAAACATGTGTATTCAATAGAGCAAAAAACCCTAGTATATATAGGTTGGAGGGGAGGGAGAGGGCATCCACCAAGGAGGGAAGGTCCCTCCTTGGTGTGCCGACCAAGTGAAGGGACGAGGAATCCTCCCCCTCTCCAATTCGGCCTCCTTCCATAGCTATGGGGGCGCCTCCCTCAATTGGGCCTTGGTGGCCCAAGTTGCCTTCCACCACTTGGCCTTTTAAGGCCCATTGATATTAAATTAAATATGGAAGTGTTCTAAATATTTTCAAACCCTTTTATATATAATTTAATAGTCCCGAAAACATTTTACACCTATATATTATTCATCCGTAATACCCAGTATTACCGGATACTCTTCGAAACCCTTCCGTTGACCCCGAAAGGCTTCCAGATCCTCTCAAAACTATTCTGAGTACTAATGAAACAATTCCAAAAATATGTTCTCATCATTCTCATACTACTAACACTTAGAAGATTGTGATTGCCTTAAGCTTGTGACCCGTAGGTTTGGTAACTCACAAACATGAACGAAACCCCTTCGTTCAATGACCGATAGCGGAACCGTGGACGTCCATATCGATCCCTATGAGCACACGAATGATATTCTGAACCTTTGGTTATCATGTGATGTTCCCTTTGCTTCGTGATACTTCACAAAAACTGGGATGCACCGGCATCCTCCTGAGTCAAGTCATCACATGCTCACTATGCCATTATCCTCGTTACTGGTTTTCTTCTTCTTTCACGTTGTCGTTTTCCGACATCCCCGTGATGAAGTCACCTATGTATGGCCAGATGATAATGGATGTCGTAACACCGAGAGGGCCCTAAGAATACATCTTCATCGTCGGAGGAGCAAATCCCACTTTCGAGCTATCTAGTCCCTTTTCAAACTTTCTGATGAGCCTGTAAGTTGTCGTTATGATCATCGTGTTACAGTGACGTTTGAGCAACCCCAAAGTCCATGGTACGGTAAGAAGTGACTACGATACTCTCATGGTCTAAGGGCAAGATCACTCGGTAACACTCCGTGTTATTACAATTGATTACAAACGATATTAACTCAATTCATAACAGACAAGATTGGGTCAATTCAATATGATTGTTCTTCCAAATTCATAATCTTAGTGTTGTTTTAGGACTACCGTTTAATACTTAACGATATCCTAAGATCTGGAAAACGTGATCGCCAACAACACTTGAGCTAGTCCAAGAGGCAAGATAAGGAACCTTTTATTTAACCGTTTATCATTTCACACGTGCATAAGTTTTCCACTAAATCACATATTCCAGGATCATAGCAGTTATAGCATACAATATAAACTCTTTAATTATGAATACAGAAATATAATAATACAAATATTATTGCCTCTAGGGCATATTTCCATGGTTGATACAATCATTCGCAGTATTAAATCAACATGAATATAATTTCAATTGTATCCTGAATCTTTATTGATCAAAATCATATCCATTCCTTCTCATGTAGGCGAGCTAACCTTGGCAAAGACAACATGCATATAGCTCATCATGCAAGAGAAACTATAAAAACAACCTGCATACAAGGAGCGTACTATGCATTGAGAGAGAAAATCTTTGGCCAACACCGAACATGCCCTTAGGATATAATTTTTCGCTACATCCACTAACTAATCAAATACTACTCTCAATAACAAAACATTAATTATGTTGTTGATAACCAACTATTAATAGTTCACAACCTAGATTGTTTTTTACATATGTGGTTTTGGTGAAGCTTTTGTGAAAAAGTCTCACACCCTAAAGTAAATGTCATCATACAGACATAAGTCATAACCTTCTCATCATATGGATGTCGCTTATGTTAGCATCTCAATGAACTGCAAATACGACACTTATTATGGAACATGGGGAGTATATATTTGATAAAATCATATCTGAGAAAATTGTTAGATCAAAGAATTAAATTGAATAAAGTTGTTTGAAGAAAGTCATATATCCAATGAAAATAGGTTATTGGCATAGCAAGGGTTAAAACTATAGATATTTATCCCTTCTTCTAAGTAGAGAAGACAACCAAAAATGAAATAACATTGACTAAATTTAGAACATGCGGAACAACTAAGCTTGTTGATGCCTTTTTTTGCTAGACCAAGTACAATTTCCTAAACCAATATTGCCAAAGGATGTTTTCATTTTCTTTGTACAAAAGTTCATTTTTCATTTTCTGAGTACGAAAAACTGTATTTTTAATAAACTACCAAATATTTGTTGCAAAATGGCACCACTCCATTTTTCAAAAATATTAGACCATATTTTATGTGCAATTAACCAAATGGTCGCATGTTAAAAGCTTTCCGTCCACCTCTCGTCATTGACAAATTTCTGCCGATTTAGTAGGAATTGGGTCAAATTTGAACTACAGCTACCTCATAGCTTGGTCTTTATTTTTTCAAAAATCATTTATAGGTACAACAATAGCTATTTCATCAGAGATCCACCAAGGGTTTTGCAAGATTCCACCCCTAGCTATGAACGACCATACCCGTCATTTTGAATGCATTTTGAAATTGATATAAGAAATATAAAAATAGAAAAAGGAAATCTTTGCATTGAGTCATTATATGTGACCTAGTTTTCATTCTATATTTTTTATATAGTCGAGAACATTTTTCTTTCTTTCTTTTGGTTTTCATTCTACATTTTTCATATACATCAAGAACATTTTTTAATACACATTTAATATTTTTTAAATACCTGTTTAATATTTTTTTTCAAATGCTTGCTTTAACATTTTCTAAAATACATGATCGACTTTATTCACACATATTGTATATTTTCTGTATACATTTTTCGTATACATGAGAAACATTTGCTTTATACACAATTAACATTTGGAAATGCTTGGTTAACACTTTTTAATACATAATCAACATTTTATATGCACATTTTAAACATTCTTAAAAAGCTTGATTAACATTTTTTAAATACAAGATCAATATTTTCTAATACATGGGTAATTTTTTCATTTACGCATTTTAACATTTTCAAATGCTTGATTAACATTTTTAGATAATTTTTAAATATTTTTTTCAAAATGCTTCATTAATATTTTTAAATACATAATCAAAATTTTCCACACACATTATATATTTTTGTATACATGATAAACATTTTCTTTATACACATGTAACATTTTCAAATGCTTGGTTAACATTTTTTCAAACATTTTATGTGAAGTTCTTTTTGTAATATATTTATTTAGAATATATGGAAGTATAAACGAAAGTAAAAAAAGAATGAACGACCGAAAAAACAAACAAAAAAGAGTTGGCCCACTTGCGCAAGAAAAATAATAAAAGAAAAAAAGGTGCCCTCATCCCACCGAGGCCCAAGCCCACTCGGCGCTACCCCATAAATACGTGTTGGGCGTAATTGTATTAGTAGCTGCGTGCTGGCGTGGTGGTTTGGCTCTGTAGGGGAGCACGAGGGGTCACGAGTAGTCTCCTGGTGCCCTTTTTTGCTGCTTTATTCCACCATTTGAGGGCGTGGCCTGCTTGTCAGCACATGGCACATGACATATTTGTGGGACGGGTCCCACATGTCATTGGTAGTGTGTTAGTTCATCCCGCGTGTAAATAGTTTATACGTCTCTGTTGTATCTACTTTTGCTAACACTTTTGCTCTTGTTTTGGCCTCTCATTTGCATGATTTGAATGAAACTAATCCGGAATGACGTTGTTTTCAGCAAAAGTACCATGGTATTATTTTTGTGCATAAATAAAAGTTCTTGAAATTGGACGAAACTTTTTAAGAATTATTTTGAAATAAAAGAAAAATACTGGAGCAAAAACCCACTGGAGGGGGGGGGGCTGCCCACTTGGCGCGCCCTGGTAGGTAGTGGAGCCCATGAGGCTCCACTGACCCTAATCTCGGACCTATAAATTCCTATTTGCTGAGAAAAAATAGAAGAGAAAGTTTCATCGTGTTTTACAATATGGGGCCAGCACCTCCTATTCTTCATCGGGAGGCCAGATCTGGAGTCTGTTCGGGGCTCCGGAGAGGGGAATCTTCTGTCTTCATCATCATGAACCATCCTCCGTTACCAATTTCATGATGCTTACAACCGGGAGTGAGTAATTCATTCGTAGGCTTGCTGGACGGTGATGGGTTGAATGAGATTTCATGTAATCGAGTTAGTTTTGTTAGCGCTTGATCCCTAGTACCCACTATGTTGTGAGATTGATGTTGCTATGACTTTGCTATGCTTAATGCTTGTCACTAGGACCCGAGTGCCATTATTTTAGATCTGAACCGTTTATATTTTCACCATTATATTTATGTTCTTGATTCGATCTTGCAAGTTAGATGCACCTATTACGTGTTATGATCTGCATACCCCAAAGTTACAACAATTAAGATTCTTTCCAATGACTGCCGTAATTTGAGGCGTTCATGTATTCACTATGTGTTAATGTGATGGTAGCTGGAACTACGTCGGTATTTCCCTGGAGAGGGAGGGATGATGTAGCACAACGACGGTAGGTATTTCCCTTAGTTATAAAACCAAGGTATCGAACCAGTAGGAGAACCAAGCAACACAACGTAAGCAGCACCTGCACACAAATAACAACACCTCGCAACCCGACATGTTAAAGGGGTTGTCAATCCCTTCCGGGGTACGGCGCCTCAAGATAGGCAAACGGACGTGAGGTAAATTTTAGTAGATTGATAGATCGAAAGCCAAATAAAATAAATTGCATCAAGGTATTTTTGGATTTTTGGTTTAATAGATTTGAATAAAAATGCAAAGGAAAAGTAGATCGCAAGGCAAGTATATGAGAAAGAAGACCCGGGGGCCATAGGTTTAACTAGTGGCTTCTCTCGAGAAAAATAGCAAATGGTGGGTAAACAAATTAATATTGGGCAATTGATAGAACTTCAAATAATTATGATGATATCTAGGCAATGATCATTACATAGGCATCACGTCCAAGATTAGTAGACCGACTCCTGCCTGCATCTACTACTATTACTCCACACATCGACCGCTATCCAGCATGCATCTAGTGTATTAAGTTAATGGAAAAACGGAGTAATGCAATAAGAACGATGACATGATGTAGACAAGATCCGTTTATCTATATGGCGGTAGATATAGATCTCGTCTTTTTATCCTTAGTGGTAACGATACATACATGTCGGTTCCCTTTCTATCACTGGGAACAAGCACCGTAAGATTGAACCCACTACCGGGTACCTCTTCCCATTGCAAGATAAATAGATCAAGTTGGCCAGACAAAACCCAAATACCGGAGAAGAAATACGATGCTATAAGAGATCATGCATAGAAGATATCAAAGAAACTCAGATACTTTCATGGATATAAAACATAGATCTGATCATAAACTCGAAGTTCATCGATCCCAACAAACACACCGCAAAAAAGAGTTACATCATATGGATCTCCAAGAGACCATTGTATTGAGGATCAAGAGAGAAAGAGAGATGAAGCCATCTAGCTACTAAGTACGGACCCGAAGGTCTACAAAGAACTACTCACGCATCATCGGAGAGTGATACGTCTCCGTCGTATCTATAATTTTTTATTGTTCCATGCCAATATTATACAACTTTCATATACTTTTGGCAACTTTTTATACTATTTTTGAGGACTAACATATTGATCCAGTGCCCAGTGCCAGTTCCTGTTTGTTGCATGCTTTTTTGTTTCGCAGAAAATCCATATCAAACGGAGTCCAAACGGGATAAAAACAGACGGAGATTGTTTTTGGAATATATGTGATTTTTGGGAAGAAGAATCAATGCGAGACGATCCCTGAGGGGGCCACGAGGCAGGGGGCACGCCCCAGGGGGTCAGGCGCGCCCTGGGCCCTCGTGGCCACCCCGTAATGCGGTTGGTTCCCTTCTTTTGCCGCAAGAAAGCCAATATCCGGATAGAAATCGTGTTAAAATTTCAGCACAATTGGAGTTATGGATATCCGGGAATTTAAGAAACGGTGAAAGGGCAGAATCTGGAACGCAGAAATAGAGAGAGACAGAGAGACAGATCCGATCTCGGAGGGGCTCCCTCCGCCGCCATGGAGGCCATGGACCAGAGGGGAAACCCTTCTCCCATCTAGGGAGAAGGTCAAGGAAGAAGAAGAAGAAGGGGTCTCTCTAATGATGTGTTGCCATCCTATGATGTCTGAGTAGATTTTCGTTGTCCTATCGGTAATTGGTGAATTGCTATGATTGGTTTAATTTGCTTGTGGTTATGTTGCTGCCCTTTGGTGCCCATCACATGAGCGCGCGCGTGGATCACACCATATGGTTAGTTGTATGTTGATAGGACTATGTATTGGAGGGCAAGAGTGACAGAAGCTTCAACCTAGCATAGAAATTGATGCATACGGGATTGAAGGGGGACCAATATATCTTAATGCTATGGTTGGGTTTTACCTTAATGAACGTTAGTAGTTGTGGATGCTTGCTAATAGTTCCAATCATAAGTGCATATAATTCCAAGTCAGGGATGACATGCTAGTAGTGGCCTCTCTCACATAAAACTTGATATCGGTCTAGTAAAGTAGTCAATTGCTTAGGGACAATTTCGCAACTTCTACCACCACTTTTCCACACTTGCTATACTAACTTTATTGCTTCTTTACCTAAAACAGCCCCTAGTTTTTATTTACGTGTTCTTTATATTCTTGCAAACCTATCCCGTTACACCTACAAAGTACTTCTAGTTTCATATTTGTTCTAGGTAAAGCGGACGTTAAGCGTGCGTAGAGTTGTATCAGTGGTCGATAGAACTTGAGGGAATATTTGTTCTACCTTTATCTCCTCGTTGGGTTCAACACTCTTACTTATCGAAAGAAGCTATAGTTGATCCCCTATACTTGTGGGTTATCAAGACCTTTTTCTGGCGCCGTTGCCGGGGAGTTATAGCGTGGGGTGAATATTCTCGTGTGTGCTTGTTTGCTTTATCACTAAGTAATTTTTATTTGCTGTTCTAAGTTGTCTCTATCTTTAGTTATGGATATGGAACACGAAATACCAAAAAAATAGGTTTACTTGCTACTCATGGAGATGGGGAACCTCCTAAATTCCTCGATGCTCATTATGTGAAAGATATTATGTACTACTTTGATAATCCAGAGAAAACCCCATTCAATTATGTAATGTGAGACACGTTGGATCAACGTGAATACTTTAGGGATTATCGCTTGACTCAAAAAGGGAAACTATTATGGGATCAAATTTATATGTTGCATTGGTATGCTCGGCAACTATGCTTGAGATATGATTATACTTGTTGCTCTAGGATGAAGGCTCCACACCTTCCCTTTTCATGCAATTTTAATTATAATGAAACCTTAGCTTCTTATGCTAATGGTATATATGATTACTATGATGTGGAATGAATAGAAGAATATGCTGCTTTTATGGGTGCTTATGAAATTCAATCTTTGTTTAAAGAGTTTGAAGATTTTGATGATTCAGTTTATAGACCTGAAAATTTAGCTATCCTTAAATATTTCTATGAGAATTATAAATACAATTATGATATTGATGAATTTATTGAGAAAGTCTCCGCTGTCTGAGAAGAGACTAATATTTTGCAGGAGTCTATGGAAGAAGAAATTGATGAAACTGTGAGGTCATTGGATGAAAAAGATGAGGAGGAGAGCGAAGAACAAAAGGAGGAAGAGCGGATTGATCACCCGTTCCCACCTTCTAATGAGAGTAACTCTTCAACTCATACATTGTTTAATTTCCCTTCGTGCTTACCGAAGGATGATTGCTATGATGATTGTTATGATCCCGTTGATTCTTTTGAAATATCCCTTTTTGATGATGCTTGCTATGCTTGTGGCCAAGATGCCAATATGAATTATGCTTATGGAGATGAACTTGCTATAGTTCCTTATGTTAAACATGAAATTGTTGCTATTGCGCCCACGCATGATAGTCCTATTATCTTTTTAAATTCTCCCGACTACACTATATCGGAGAAGTTTGCCCTTATTAAGGCTTATATTGATGAGTTGCGTTCCACTACTACACATGATGATTTTGATAGATATAATATGCATGTGCTTGCTGCTCCTACTTGCAATTATTATGAGAGATGAACTACATCTCCGCCTCTCCATGTTTCCCACACGATAAAATTGCAAGAAACTGTTTATACTATGCATTGACCTTTACTATGTGTGCATGAATTGTTCTTTTATGACATGCCGATGCATAGGAAGAGAGTTAGGCTTCGTTGTTGCATGAAATATGTTGCTTTGTGCTCACTACTAAATCACAACTCATTGTTAATTAAAATTGGCTTTGATATACCGTGGGATCCGGGTGGATACATTACTTGAGCACTATATGCCTAGCTTAATGGATTTAAAGAAAGCGCTGCCAGGGAGACAACCCGGAAGTTTTAGAGATTCATTTATTTCTATTGTGTGCTTTTATAAAGTTTAAAAATAAAAATAATGTGCCAAGATTTGCCTTTAGGATGTTTACATTGCTTGTTCGTTTGTGTGGTGCAGAACAGAAACTTTGGCTGTAGTGCGCGATTTTACATTTTTTACTGGAACGTCAAACGGTTCTGAAACATTTTGCACTGTCTTTCTATAATTTTTATTTATTTTTCCTAATTATTTAAGAAATTTTGGAGTACCAGAAGTATGGTGAATGTTCAGATTACTACAGACTGTCCTGTTTAAGACAGATTCTGTTTTTGATGCATAGTTTGCCTGTTTTGATGAAACCATCGATTTCTATCAGTGGATTAAGCCATGGAAAAGTTATATTACAGTAGCTAAAATGCAAAAATAAAATATGAATTGGTTTGCAACAATACTTAGAGTAGTGATTTGCTTTATTATACTAACGGATCTTACCGAGCTTTCTGTTGAGTTTTGTGTGGATGAAGTGTTCGAAGATCGAGGAGGTCTCGATGTGAGGAGAAGGAGGAGAGGCAAGCTCAAGCTTGGGGATGCCCAAGTCACCCCAAGTAAATATTCAAGGATACTCAAGAGTCTAAGGTTGGGGATGCCCCGGAAGGCATCCCATCTTTCTTCAACAGGTATCGGTATGTTTTCAGATTCGTTTCGTTCATGTGATATGTGCAAATCTTGGAGCGTCTTTTGCATTTAGTTTTCATTTTTCTTTGATGCACCATGCTGGTATGCGATAGTCCATGGTTGATTTATAGAATGCTCTTTGCACTTCACTTATATCTTTTGAGTATGGCTTTATAGAATGCTTCATGTGCTTCGCTTATATCATTTGAAGTTTGGATTGCCTGTTTCTCTTCACTTAGAAAACCACCATTTGTAGAATGCTCTTTTGCTTCACTTATATTTGTTAGAGCGTGGGCATATCTTTTGTAGAAAGAATTAAACTCTCTTTCTTCACTTATATCTATTTAGAGAGATGACAGGAATTGGTCATTCAATGGTTAGTAATAAAATCCTACATAAAACTTGTAGATTACTAAATATGATATGTTTGATTCCTTGTAATAGTTTTACGATATAAATATGGTGATATTAGAGTCATGCTAGTGGGTAGTTGTGGATTGTAGAAATACTTGTGTTGAACTTTGTGATTCCCGTAGTATGCACGTATGGTGAACCGTTATGTAACGAAGTTGGAGCATGAGGTATTTATTGATTATCTTCCTTATGAGTGGCGGTCGGGGACGAGTGATGGTCTTTTCCTACTAATCTATCCCCCTAGGAGCATGCACGTAGTACTTTGTTTCGATGACTAATAGATTTTTGCAATAAGTATTTGAGTTCTTTATGACTAATGTTGAGTCCATGGATTATACGCACTCTTACCCTTCCATCATTGCTAGCCTCTTCGGTACCGTGCATTGCCCTTTCTCACCTCGAGAGTCGGTGCAAACTTCGCCGGTGCATCCAAACCCCGTGATATGATACGCTCTATCATACATAAGCCTCCTTATATCTTCCTCAAAACAGCCACCATACCTACCTATCATAGCATTTCCATAGCCATTCCGAGATATATTGCCATGCAACTTCCATCATCTTCATATACATGACTTGAGCATCATTGTCATATTGCTTTGCATGATCATAAGATAGCTAGCATGATGTTTTCATGGGTTGTCTATTTTTTGATGTCATTGCTACACTAGATCATTGCGCATCCCGGTACACCGCCGGAGGCATTCATACAGAGTCATATCTTTGTTCTAGTATCGAGTTATAATATTGAGTTGTAAGTAAATAGAAGTGTGATGATCATCATTATTAGAACATTGTCCCATGTGAGGTTATCAAAATAAAAGTGGCCAAAGAAGCCCCAAAAAAGGAGAGAGAGAGAGGCCAAAGAAGCCTACAGAAAAAATAAAAAAATAAAAAATAAAATAAGAGAAAAGAGAGAATGGACAATGTTACTATACTTTTACCACACTTGTGCTTAAGAGTAGCACCATGTTATTCATATACAGAGTCTCTTGAGTTATCACTTTCATATACTAGTGGGAATTTTCATTATAGAACTTGGCTTGTACATTCCAACGATGGGCTTCCTCAAATGCCATAGGTCTTCATGAGCAAGCAAGTTGGATGCACACCCACTTAGTTTCAGTTTGAGCTTTCATACACTTATACCTCTAGTGCATCTATTGCATGGCAATCCCTATTACTCGCATTGACATCAATTTATGGCATCTCCATGGCCCGTTGATTAGCCGCGTCGATGCGAGACTTTCTCCCTTTTTTGTATTCTCCACACAACCTCCACCATCATATTCTATTCCACCTATAGTGCTGTATCCATGGCTCACGCTCATGTATTGCGTGAAAGTTGAAAAGCTTTGAGAACATCAAAAGTATGAAACAATTGCTTGGCTTTTCATCGGGGTTGTGCATGATTTGAATGCTTTGTGTGGTGAAGATAGAGCACAACCAAACCATATGATTTTGTAGGGATTACTTCCTTTGGCCATGTTATTTTGAAAAGACATGATTGCTTTATTAGTATGCTTGAAGTATTATTGTCTTAATGTCAAATGATAGACTATTGCTTTGAATCACTCCTGTCTTAATATTCATGCCATGATTAGATTACATGATCAAGATTATGCTAGGTAGCATTCCACATCAAAACTTATCTTTTTTATCATTTACCTACTCGAGGAC
This sequence comes from Triticum urartu, assembly GCF_003073215.2. Taxonomy (NCBI): domain Eukaryota; kingdom Viridiplantae; phylum Streptophyta; class Magnoliopsida; order Poales; family Poaceae; genus Triticum; species Triticum urartu. The sequence goes on from NC_053026.1 coordinate 480,641,408, forward strand.
GAGCAGGAATTAAGCTTGGGGATGCTGATACATCTCCGTAGTATCTATAATTTTTGATTGTTCCATGCCAATATTATACAACTTTCATATACTTTTGGCAACTTTTATACTATTTTTGGGGACTAACATATTGATCCAGTGCCAGTTCCTGTTTGTTGCATGTTTTTTTGTTTCGCAGAAAATACATATCAAACGGAGTCCAAACGGGATAAAAACTGATGGAGATTTTTTTGGAATATATGTGATTTTTGGGAAGAAGAATCAACGCGAGACGATGCCTGAGGGGACCACGAGGTAGGGGGCGCGCCCTAGGGGGTCAGGCGCGCCCTAGGCCCTCGTGGCCTCCCTATAATGCAGTTGGTGCCCTTCTTTCGATGCAAGAAAGTCAATATCCGGATAGAAATCGTGTTAAAATTTCAGCCCAATCGAAGTTATGGATCTCCGGGAATTTAAGAAACGGTGAAAGGGCAGAATCTGGAACACACAAACAGAGAGAGACAGAGAGACAGATGCAATCTCAGAGGGGCTCTCGCCCCTCCACCACCATGGAGGCCATGGACCAGAGGGGAAACCCTTCTCCCATCTAGGGAGAAGGTCAAGGAAGAAGAAGAAGAAGGGGGCTCTCTCCCCCTCTCTCCCGATGGCGCCGAAACGCCGCCCCGGGCCATCATCGTGTGACGGCGATCTACACCAACACCTCCGTCATCTTCACCAACATCTTCATCACCTTCCCCCATCTATCTACAGCTGTCCACTCTCCCGCAACCCGCTGTACCCTCTACTTGAACATGGTGCTTTATGCTTCATCTTATTATCCAATGATGTGTTGCCATCCTATGATGTCTGAGTAGATTTTCGTTGTCCTATCAGTAATTGGTGAATTTCTATGATTGGTTTAATTTGCTCATGGTTATGTTGTTGTCCTTTTGTGCCCATCATATGAGCGCGCGCGTGGATCACACCATAGGGTTAGTTTTATGTTGATAGGACTATGTATTGGAGGGCAAGAGTGACAGAAGCTTCAACCTAGCATAGAAATTGATGCTTACAGGATTGAAGGGGGACCAATATATCTTAATGCTATGGTTGGGTTTTACCTTAATGAACATTAGTAGTTGCGGATTCTTGCTAATAGTTCCAATCATAAGTGCATAGAATTCCAAGTCAGGGATGACATGCTAGTTGTGGCCTCTCCCACATAAAACTGGCTATCGGTCCAGTAACATAGTCAATTGCTTAGGGACAATTTCTCAACTCCTACGATCATTTTTCCACACTCGCTATACTAACTTTATTGCTTCTTTACCTAAAACAGCCCTAGTTTTTATTTACGTGCTCTTTATATTGTTGCAAACCTATCCCATTACACCTACAAAGTACTTCTAGTTTCATACTTGTTCTAGGTAAAGCAAACCTTAAGCGTGCGTAGAGTTGTATCGGTGGTCGATAGAACTTGAGGGAATATTTGTTCTACCTTTAGCTCCTCGTTGGGTTCGACACTCTTACTTATCGAAAGAGGCTACAATTGATCCCCTATACTTGTGGGTTATCAGAGAGGCACCAATGGAAGTGGTGAACCCCTCCATGATGGTGGCTAGATTGGATCTGGTGATTCTTGACTCTGCGGCGACTGGATGAATATTTCGTCGACTCCCCTAGGGTTCTGGTATTTTTGGGGTATTTATAGAGCAAATAGGTGGTCGGGGGCCCCTGAGGTGGGCACATTCCACCAGGGCGTGCCTGGGCCTCCTAGCGCGCCCTGGTGATTGTGCCCCCCTCGGGGCACCCCCAGGTGCAACCAGGGCCCATTGCCTTCCTTCTGGCCCATAAAAAATCTCCGCAAAGTTTCTTGGCATTTGGACTCCGTTTGATATTGATTTTATGCGATGTAAAAAACATGAAAAAAATAGCAACTGGCACTTTGCACTATGTCAATAGGTTAGTACCAAAAAATGATGTAAAATGACTATAAAATGATTATAAAACATCCAAGATTGATAATAAAACAACATGGAACAATAAAAAAATTATAGATACGTTGGAGCTTATCAGCATCCCCAAGCTTAACTCCTACTCGTCCTCGAGTAGGTAAGTGATAAAAATAGAATTTTTGATGTGGGGTGCTGTTCATCAAGTCATATCATATTCTTTTCTTTATAGCATGGACATTTGGACTTTTATGTGATTCAAAGCAATAGTCTAGTTTTGACATAATAATTTAGATACTCAAGCATATCAACAAGCAACCATGTCTTTCAAAATATCAATGCTAAAATAAGTTATCCCTAGCTCATTATGCTCAAACATTGATCCATTAATGAAACACACTCGAATATTAACTACACCCAATACTTGAGCACGATCATATTGCCTCCTAGTTGGTGCTTTTATGAGATAAGATGGAGACTCAAATTTCAAAATAAAAATTGCATAAAGTAAAAGATAGGCCCTTCGCGGAGGGAAGCAGGGATTTGTAGAGGTGCCAGAGCTCAAAGCGAAACAATTTAGATAAAAAAATTTTGGGAGGTGTATCCATCCCACCAACAAAAACGACTTAGAGTTCCCAATACTTTCCATGCATAGATATATCATACGCGGTTCCCAAACAAAAAAAATAAAGTTTATTCCTTTTTCCACCATAACTTTCACTTTCCATGGCTAACCGTATCGATGGGTGCCCTCCATACCAACACTTTCCAAGGAATTTATTATTTGACAACATAAAGTAAATTCATTTCTTTTTGCATTTCGGGACTGGGCATCCCTAATACCTTTGCCTTACTCTCGTGCAATGACAAGTGAATAAACACTCATCTTGAGAATAACACATCTAGCATGGAAAATATTAGCCACCCTCACCGCTCCGCGAACGAAACAAACACACAAAAGAGAAGTTTATTTTGAAAATTACAGATGGCACATGCAAATTTGCTTAGAACGACAAAAGAATACTGCATATAGGTAGATATAGTGGACTCATGTGGCAAAACTGGTTTAAAGGATTTTGGATGCATAAGCAGAGGTCATACTTAGTGTAAAATGAAGGCTAGCAAAAGATTGGAAAGCGACCAACCAAGAAATGAATAATCTCATGTAGCGACCCGACCCGAATGGATCAAGTCTCTGTGCTTAAGTGTCATCCCTGGATCGGTATGCTGACACACACAGTACTCAAGGATTTATAACAGAGCTAAATCACATGTATAAGTAACGTAAGATACTATTACCTCAATCCAAAATAGCGGAAGTAACAAGGTTGTGGATTCCCATCAACACCAACGGCAAAGTTGAGTGTAGAAATCGTAACCCTAACGTATCACTTACTCGTCGTAAGAAATCCTGCAACATGAGACGTTGCAGCCACAAAGGGTCAGTACATTGAATGTACTGGCAAATTCACACCGTAGAGCAATGATGAATAATGGCTATCACTACATGCTTGTATGGCTGGTGGAAAAGCTCTACGGTTATAAGGTTTTTGCGAAAAGCCAATTTTTCCCTACTACATAGGAATAAATTTTATTTAACTATCATGGTGGTTGTTAAACATTGAGAATGGTTGACAGCATTCTCAATCCCAATTAAGTATCATCATTTAACCCAAAAAAATTAAACTTTAGAGTAACGTGTTGAGATTCACATGATAATCCAGGTACTAGATACTCAAAATGTCCATAACCGGGGACACGGCTAACCATGATTAGTTTATTACACTCTGTAGAGGTTTGCGCACTTTTCCCCACAAGACTCGATCGCCTCCGTTTGGTTTCTCGCACTACATGGTGTTTGAGAAGACGAATGACCGAGACATAGTCTTTCAGAAGCGCTAGCACCTTACGATGGATAGACCGTTCCACCTACTTTCCCCTACATCTGCTAGTCTACCCTGTAAGAGTTCACACGACTTAATCAACTATGCTAGAGCCCATAATAGCTTGTGGCTGCACACGGAAGTTTCTAGTATGAATAATCTCATGATCCCTTTGAGCCTGGGTGGCGGTCAATAAAAAAAACAGGCAATCCTGGTCTACCCAGGTGCCTAGACAGGCAAAACCTGGAATAACCAGGTGCCTCAATCCACCCAGATGTGTGTTTAAGTTGCCACCTTACGTAAACCATTAATTAAGAATCTCACATCTGTCATGGATACTCTCAAAACCCAATCCACGTCTACGAGCATAGCATGGCACTATAAGCATAACGTAATAGTAACTCCCAAGGGTTTGATAACAAACAGGAAATAGGTACTACCTCAACTACTTCCCATCCCACAATTTAATTAGATCCTAATCATGCAATGTTTGAGGTTTGATCTAATGCAATGAAAACTGGGTATGAAGGGGATATGATCAAAGTGTGAACTTGCCTGCAATGTTGATGAAGATGATTCGCACTCAAAACTCTTGATAGCTCTACTCGTCACACTCCGGTCAATCTATCGTAAGCAAGCAATAGTAACCACACATAAGCAATCACTCAAAAGATCAGAAAGATCGAAGAAGACAATTCGGAAAACATCAAAACCAAGCAAATAACTCTTGCAACATAAAACAATTTCTAACAGTACCAAAATTATATGAATTTGGCCTTATCAGAAAGTTTAGGTCAAGAGCTTCGATTTGCAAAAAGAATCAACTAAATCGGAGTTACGGATAAAAAAATATGATCAAAAGAAGTTTGAATACAAATCAGTTCCAATTCAAATTTTAAACTTTTCAAAAACATGTTTAAGTTGTTTTACTGGATAGAGGGGATCATAACGAAGAAGTGGGCGTTGGTTTCGTTGGATTTGGAACGAGTAAAAAGTAGTGATAGATTGAAGTACAGGGACTATTCTGTAAATAAAGTATTCACATTTAGGTCCCTGGCCGAAAATCTAAAATAAAAGAAAAAGACTAAATGGCGAACGTTCGTTACATAGATCTACAGAACGAAAACGTTCACTAAAACTACTAAATGGAAAACGTTTACTAACTAACAAATTTAAATAAGAAAACCGGGGTTTTAAAAAACCCGTGATAACCCTAAATAAACCGGGTCGAAGCAGCGGTTCTACCGGTTCGGTCGGTGGGTCGTCGTCGTCGGTGGTTTCCAGCGGCTCTCCGGCGAGGCGGCGGGAAGCGGCGGTGGCTACGCGGCAAGCGGCGTGAGTCAGCGCGGGGAGCGGCGCGGTGGCGAAGCAAGGCGGCGGCGCAGCAGCAACGGCGAAGGGCGCGGCGAGGCGGCGGGCAGCGGCGCGGATTTGCGGCGGCGCGGGAGTGCGAGGGAGGAGAGAGAGGCGGGGCCCGGGGCGGCGATTTTATAGGAGGGGAGGGGAGGCGGTGGCTTGGCATGCGCGAGGGGCAAGGAGGAGGCCGGGGCGACCACAGCGTCCATGGCGGCGGCGGCGCTCCCCTGCTGGCTCGGGAGACCGAGCGGAGGTCGGGGACGCGCGGGGCTGGGCTGGCTGGGCCGCGGCCTGGCTGGGTGCTGGGCCGGCCCAGTCGGCGAAGGGATTTTTTTTATTTTTTTCCAGACAAACATAAACATAAAAACAAAATAAAAGAAAATATTATATAGGCATATAATATATCAAAATTTTCAGAAAAAGAGTTCCTACAACGTGAACACTTTTATAACTTTAAATAAAATACACACAAAATCAGATAATTTAAAGAGTGCTACTGGTCTAATAAAACCCAATAAAAATCATTTTAAAAATACCAAAATGATTTCAAATTAATTTTTCTCCAACTTTCTAATGTAGGGAATCATGTTACCCTAATTTCCATATATTTTATTTATGGAGAAAAATAATTTGAATAAAAACTCAAATAACTCTAAATTGAAAATAAATTCAAAAGAACTTTGAATTTTAATTCTTTGAAACTCCCAACTCATATTTCATATAATTTGAAGAAGTCATTTTATCTTCTCTCATGAAAATCATTGAGTTGCATAAAGTTTCTGAATTGGAAAATATTTCCCAATGGAATTCAAATATTTTTCAAACACCCTTTTCATTTATTTAAATGGAAGAAGTCATGTCATCTTCTCTCTAGGGTTTTGTATTTGAAAATAATTTGAATTCACGAAGATCAAAATGCAAAAGGGTGAAAGTTTGGGAAAGTCCTTTTATTCCCTCTCATTTAACTTTCAAAAAGTTTCGAATTTCACTCAATCAATCACACAACAATCAAATAATAAATCAACCTATCTATTTATTAGAACATTCCAAAATTTAGAATTTTGGGATGTTACAAACCTACCACCCTTAAAATGAATCTCGTCCTCGAGATTCGGAGAGGCTAGAAGGAAATAGGTTAGGTTCGGGGTCTCTTCAAAATTTCATCAATCGTCTCCGGGGTCTGGGGTGCTACCACCCTTAGAAACATCGTTACGGTCCCATCAACACTCATATACTCCATTCTTATTCTTGACAGGTCCAGTCTTCTCAGATCATAAGGATAATTCCTTATTCGGGCTCTTCCGGTGGTGGCATAACCTTTACCACAATTTTTTTCTATCCTTTTATCTTGCTAAGGTTCTTCCATGACTGGGTCTTCTTAGCTGACGGGTCTGGCGCCATTACTAAACAACTATCGATATCTCATGGTGGTCAACCATTTATGGTTTCTCCTGCAGTAAATGGGTCTGGTTGATCCTCACCGTATAACCTACGGTTGGCAAAAGCTGCCTTGTACAAGGGAAAACTTGCTATACCATTCTAAGGTTTAAACAGGGTTTTGATCGTCATCTCTCTACTATAGGTAAGTCACTCAGATTTACCATCCCATATAGCAAGGCGAATAATAAGAGTAAGTCGGTATGGTGATCAATCCACCCCGCACCCAAATCATTACCTTCTATACGGTTTAGCGAATCTCGCATTCTAACACTTGGTCATCCTCACAAGCATTGCAAAATTTCTCTTGTCGACGAACCAAGTTCGGATAAATCCATAGATTCTGCAAGCCAAACAACCATCTATCGTTCCTTCACAACTCTCTGGTTTTGCGTAACTCCTATAAGATCGTATGTCGATAAACGTCGTATCTTCCTCCAGGGTTTTTCCTTCAGCAAGAGTGTGCTTGATTCTTAGCAGGTCCTGGGGCCTGTGGGTTATGGCCCATCTCATCACTTGTAAACCTTGAAAACATCATCGGGGCAACTGATCATTATTCCAACATCCAACTTCTAGCTTCCTAGAATACTTAAAATCATCCAATTGTGATGTCTTTCTTCCTTCTATATGCACCAAACTAAGACGTGGTTACTCGGACTCATCATGGAGTTTCCATTAATCCATATTTCCAACATCATACCTCCTTTATATCCAATAGTAATTCATCTCTTCATCCTCGTGGAATATCCCACATACCGAGATAAAAAAAACTTATACTTATGAAGTCCATACTCTACGTCGTGGAACATCATTATCCTTTCCAGGGTCAAGCGTCCTTACAGGCGAATATTGGCCATCTCTTCATGACACTTCTTCAACTGGGAAACGTGAAACACATCATGAACTCCTGACAGTCCTTCAGGTGACTCCAACTTGTTTGCCATACGCTCCAAAAGTCGGTATGGTCCTACAAATCTCGGGGCTAACTTTCCCTTAACTCCGATTCGTTTAACTCCTCGCAGAGGGGGCACACGAAGACATGCTCTGCCTCCAATTTCATAGACTACCTCCTTGCGTTTTTTTGCATAACTCTTCTGCCTGGACTGAGCTACCTTCAGTCTATCTCGAATCAACTTAACATTCTCTTCTGACTCCTTGATCACATTTGGTCCAACAACTGACGGTCTCCAACTTCATCCCACATACTCTTGGGGCATCACACATATCGAGACAAAACTCGTATTCATTTTGTCCAAAATCCACTCAGTGGAGTATCCTTATCTTTTCCAGGGGTCAATGGTTCTTACAGGGTACTACCACCCTTAAAATGCACAAATCTTCCATAGACCATATTTCTCTTATCATCAAAAATGGTCAAATCCTTCTTCATAGAGTAACAACTCATAAAATCCATATCAGTACCAACGATGCTACTTTATTCATTCTCAAATGATTACAATCTCTCGCTTCTCCATTACATGTCTCAACTCAACACCTCAATATAAAAGAAAAATGTTCTCACTTCTACTACTCCATTTCTTTTGTTGCAAACTCAACTATCTAGCACAAGTTTCCTTCTCCTTAGGGCATTCTCTGGCAAAGTGCCCTGCTCCATTACAACTAAAACATATTACTTCTTGACAAGTCTCGAGGTTTCCTTTTTGGGCAACTGTTGAGGTAGTGCCCTGTCCCTTGCACCTGTAATAGGTGATATGACTCAGGTCCCTCCTGGGCTCCAATCGGTTTCTCTTCCTGGACTTTTCCATTCCAATCAGATGCTTCTATTTCCTGTGGGTCATATTCTACTTCCTCTGTCGGGAATTCTACTAGATCCCCCATTCAAACATTTTGGGAGATGTGTCCTTCTTCTCCACATGAATAGCAAGACTTAGTGCAGGGTTTACTCGGGTATTCTTTAGGTGTGTCCTCCATCTCTTCCTTCATCACAGCTTCTTCTAAAATTTCCATGAGGGCTCCTTTCATTTCTTCTTTCTTCTGCTGGATGGTTCGTTGTACCATGGGGTAAATGTGACACTGAGCAGGATAGTTGGTAGTCCCTTCACACAAGAAACAAGTAATCTGCCTAGTTGGGCATTCTTCAATTGGGTGACTTCCTTCACAATTAGGGCACTCATCCTTGTGTTCTTTATGGGTGTGTCCTATTTCTCCACAAATCTTGCATGCATAAGGTTTCTTCATATCCTTTCCATAAGGCTTCAACTTCTGGGACACAAGCCGAGACTTTGGCAAAGTCAACTTAAATTCTTTCCAAGTGGTTACTCCTTGCCATCCATTGATGGTTTGGTACATTCTCCACCAAGTAGCAGCACCTCTTTCAAAGCACTGAAGAGCATGCTGGGTCATATCATGTCCAACTATAGGGTTATTCTCCATGTGATCCTCCATGTTCTGAATCCATCGGTCCGTCTCCAACTGACTCATCGGTCTAGAAAATATAAGTTCATCTTCATACATCCTCTATTGGGTCCATGGGTTTGGGGTGAGATAAGAGAGATAGAGAGGGATACACACAATACAAACAAAAGTTTTAAAAAGACAGATTTTATTTGTGGCTGTCGGGAAAAACATCAAACAATTGACAGCTCACAAACATCGCATCTAATGTAGGTATATAACAGGGGTTTGGTCTTCTAAAGGTCAATAAATCTTTAACGTCTCCAAACTTTTCAAGCCTTGTTCTTGCCTCCAATGGCTTCTTCCGATCATGCTTGTCTTTCTCAAATCCTTTTGCCAGATCATGTCGCAAAGTCTATCATGACGTCCTTTAATATTTCTGGAGTTGCATTCCAAACTTCTGGGTTCCAACATCCTTGGCGTGAACCATGGTCCTACTGTCCTTCAGTTCCTGACGAATATTCGGTATCTCGAGGTTTTGCTCCTCTAGCTTGGCTACTTTCAACTTTTGGGTCCTGAGTTCTTCACGAAATGCTTCCTTTCAAATACGGCTTCTTGTGGCTCCATCTTAACTTCTTGATGTAATACTCCAGATCTTGGTGATACACTAGCTAAGTTTAAAACTTCATCTTTTGCTGACAGATGCTCCATTAGCCTTCTACCATCCAATCCTTCCATGCATATGCATGCTTAACTCAGCACGGTGACAATAACATAAGAGGGCAATAACATCACGGATAACCGTGTTTCTGCCCTTGTCATTGCCATGAGCTATCTTCCATAGTGGATATCTCCTGCCTTAGGGTTTTCTTGACAAAACTTTGAGTTCTCATGCTCCATGCTCCGGTCTTTCTCCGATACACCTTGATCTCGGGTATTGACAACTTCCATAGTCTGCCAAGTTCCATAAGGGTTGCCTTCCTAGGTCACACAAATCTGGAAATTCTTCAGAGCCTCCAATTTTCCTAGTCTTCAGAGTCTTCAACAGTTTGTAGTTTCCATTATCATAATGTATGGTAAAATCCTCTTCATTCCGAATGGTCTCGGTTGTCTGATATCTTGTACATCTTGGAGTGGTCTCATTAGTCGAATCTTTGTGGGGTCAAAAGTGAAAAGGGGGTATGGTCTCACTAAAAGGGGATATTTGAATAAGCTCAGAAGAGAAGAGAGGTAAAAGACCCTTTTGAAGAGTAAAGTTTTAGAGAAAAATCTTTGCTATGGGCTTGCCAGTTTCTAGGGTCACGTCCTACAGTCAACATGTGCTCTAGATACCATCTTAGGCTAAGAAAACGATCGAGGATCAACTTGTGTGTCTAGAGGTGCCCCCTGCCCGTATATAAAGGAGCAAGGGGGGGTGCGGCCGGCCCTAGGAGGAGGCGCGCGGAGGAGTCCTACTCCTACCGGGAGTAGGACTCCCCCCTTTCCCTAGTTGGATTAGGACTTGGGGGGGAAGGAGGAGAGGGAAGAAAGGAAAGGGGGGGCGCGCCCCTCCTTGTCCAATTCGGACTTGGGGGGAGGGGCGCGCGGCAGCCCCTAGGCCTCCTCTCCTCTTCCTCCACTAGGCCCATTAAGGCCCATTAGGTTACCGGGGGGTTCCGGTAACCTCCCGGTACCTCCGGTTTTCTCTGAAATCACCCGGAACACTTCCGGTGTCCGAATATAGCCGTCCAATATATCAATCTTTATGTCTCGACCATTTCGAGACTCCTCGTCATGTCCGTGATCACATCCGGGACTCAGAACAAACTTTGGTACATCAAAAAGCATAAACTCATAATATAACTGTCATCGAAACCTTAAGCGTGCGGACCCTACGGGTTCGAGAACAATGTAGACATGACCGAGACACGTCTCCGGTCAATAACCAATAGCGGAACCTGGATGCTCATATTGGCTCCTACATATTCTATGAAGATCTTTATCGGTCAGACCGCATAACAACATACTTTGTTCCCTTTGTCATCGGTATGTTACTTGCCCGAGATTCGATCGTCGGTATCTCAATACCTAGTTCAATCTCGTTACCGGCAAGTCTCTTTACTCGTTTCGTAATACATAATCTCGCAACTAACTCATTAGTTGCAATGCTTGCAAGGCTTATGTGATGTGCATTACCGAGAGGGCCCAGAGATACCTCTCCGACAATCGGAGTGACAAATCCTAATCTCGAAATACGACAACCCAACATTTACCTTTGGAGACACCTGTAGAGCTCCTTTATAATCACCCAGTTACGTTGTGACGTTTGGTAGCACACAAAGTGTTCCTCCGGTAAACGGGAGTTGCATACTCTCATAGTCATAGGAACATGTATAAGTCATGAAGAAAGCAATAGCAACATACTAAACGATCGGGTGCTAAGCTAATGGAATGGGTCATGTCAATCACATCATTCTCCTAATGATGTGATCCCATTAATCAAATGACAACACACATCTATGGCTAGGAAACATAACCATCTTTGATCAACGAGCTAGTCAAGTAGAGGTATACTAGTGACGTTTGGTTTGTCTATGTATTCACACAAGCATTATGTTTCCGGATAATACAATTCTAGCATGAATAATAAACATTTATCATGATATAAGGAAATAACATTATTATTGCCTCTAGGGCATATTTCCTTCAGTCTCCCACTTGCACTAGAGTCAATAATCTAGATTACACAGTAATGATTCTAACACCCATGGAGCTTTGGTGCTGATCATGTTTTGCTTGTGGAAGAGGCTTAGTCAATGGGTCTGCTATATTCAGATCCGTATGTATCTTGCAAATCTCTATGTCTCCCACCTGGACTAGATCCCGGATGGAATTGAAGCGTCTCTTGATGTGCTTGGTTCTCTTGTGAAATCTGGATTCCTTTGCCAAGGCAATTGCACCAGTATTGTCACAAAAGATTTTCATTGGACCCGATGCACTAGGTATGACACCTAGATCGGATATGAACTCCTTCATCCAGACTCCTTCGTTTGCTGCTTCCGAAGCAGCTATGTACTCCGCTTCACATGTAGATCCCGCCACAACGCTTTGTTTAGAACTGCACCAACTGACAGCTCCACCGTTTAATGTAAACACGTATCTGGTTTGTGATTTAGAATCGTCCGGATCAGTGTCAAAGCTTGCCTCAACGTAACCTTTTACGATGAGCTCTTTGTCACCTCCATATATGAGAAACATATCCTTAGTCCTTTTCAGGTATTTCAGGATGTTCTTGACCGCTGTCCAGTGATCCACTCCTAGATTACTTTGGTACCTCCCTGCTAGACTTATAGCAAGACACACATTAGGTCTGGTACACAGCATTGCATACATGATAGAGCCTATGGCTGAAGCATAGGGAACATATTTCATTTTCTCTCTATCTTCTGCATTGGTCGGGGATTGAGTCTTACTCAATTTCACACCTTGTAACACAGGCAAGAATCCTTTCTTTGCTTGATCCATTTTGAACTTCTTCAAAACTTTGTCAAGGTATGTGCTTTGTGAAAGTCCAATTAAGCGTCTTGATCTATCTCTATAGATCTTAATGCCCAATATGTAAGCAGCTTCACCGAGGTCTTTCATTGAAAAACTCTTATTCAAGTATCCTTTTATGCTATCCAGAAATTCTATATCATTTCCGATTAGCAATATGTCATCTACATATAATATCAGAAATGCTACAGAGCTCCCACTCACTTTCTTGTAAATACAGGCTTCTCCAAAAGTCTGTAAAAAACCAAATGCTTTGATCACACTATCAAAGCGTTTATTCCAACTCCGAGAGGCTTGCACCAGTCCATAAATGGATCGCTGGAGCTTGCACACTTTGTTAGCTCCCTTTGGATCGAAAAAACCTTCCGGCTGCATCATATACAACTCTTCTTGCAGAAATCCATTCAAGAATGCAGTTTTGACATCCATTTGCCAAATTTCATAATCATAAAATGCGGCAATTGCTAACATGATTCGGACAGACTTAAGCATCGCTACGAGTGAGAAGGTCTCATCGTAGTCAATCCCTTGAACTTGCCGAAAACCTTTTGCGACAAGTCGAGCTTTGTAGACAGTAACACTACCGTTAGCGTCAGTCTTCTTCTTGAAGATACATTTATTCTCAATTGCTTGCCGATCATTGGGCAAGTCAACCAAAGTCCATACTTTGTTCTCATACATGGATCCCATCTCAGATTTCATGGCTTCAAGCCATTTTGCGGAATCTGGGCTCACCATCGCTTCTTCATAGTTCGTAGGTTCATCATGATCTAGTAGCATGACTTCTAGAACAGGATTACCGTACCACTCTGGCGCGGATCTTACTCTGGTTGATCTACGAGGTTCAGTAGTATCTTGATCATTATCATTAGCTTCCTCACTAATTGGTGTAGGTGTCACAGAAACAGGTTTCTGTGATGTACTACTTTCCAATAAGGGAGCAGGTACAGTTACCTCGTCAAGTTCTACTTTCCTCCCACTCACTTCTTTCGAGAGAAACTCCTTCTCCAGAAAGTTTCTGAATTTAGCAACAAAAGTCTTGCCTTCGGATCTATGATAGAAGGTGTATCCAATGGTTTCCTTTGGATATCCTATGAAGACACATTTCTCCGATTTGGGTTCGAGCTTATCAGGTTGAATCTTTTTCACATAAGCATCACAGCCCCAAACTTTCAGAAATGACAACTTTGGTTTCTTGCCAAACCACAGTTCATAAGGCGTCGTCTCAACGGATTTTGATGGTGCCCTATTTAACGTGAATGCGGCCGTCTCTAGAGCATATCCCCAAAACGATAGCGGTAAATCAGTAAGAGACATCATAGATCGCACCATATCTAGTAAAGTACGATTACGACGTTCGGACACACCATTACGCTGTGGTGTTCCGGGTGGCGTGAGTTGTGAAACTATTCCACATTGTTTCAAATGTACACCAAACTCGTAACTCAAATATTCTCCTCCACGATCAGATCATAGGAATTTTATTTTTCTTGTTACGATGATTTTCAACTTCACTCTGAAATTCTTTGAACTTTTCAAACGTTTCAGACTTATGTTTCATTAAGTAGATATACCCATATCTGCTTAAGTCATCTGTGAAGGTGAGAAAATAACGATATCCGCCACGAGCCTCAACATTCATCAGACCACATACATCTGTATGTATGATTTCCAATAAATTTGTTGCTCTCTCCATAGTACCGGAGAACGGTGTTTTTTGTCATCTTACCCATAAGGCACGGTTCGCAAGTACCAAGTGACTCATAATCAAGTGGTTCCAAAAGCCCATCAGTATGGAGTTTCTTCATGCGCTTTATACCGATATGACCTAAACGACAGTGCCACAAATAAGTTGCACTATCATTATCAACTCTGCATCTTTTGGCTTCAGCACTATGAATATGTGTGTCACTACTATCGAGATTTAATAAGAATAGACCACTCTTTAAGGGTGCATGACCATAAAAGATATTACTCATATAAATAGAACAACCATTATTCTCAGATTTAAATGAATAACCGTCTCGCATCAAATAAGATCCAGATATGATGTTCATGCTTAACGCTGGCACCAAATAACAATTATTTAGGTATAATACTAATCCCGAAGGTAGATGTAGAGGTAGCGTGCCGACTGCGATCACATCGACTTTGGAACCATTTCCCACGCGCATCGTCACCTCGTCCTTAGCCAATCTTCGCTTAATCCGTAGTCCCTGTTTCGAGTTGCAAATATTAGCAACAGAACCAGTATCAAATACCCAGGTGCTACTGCGAGCATTAGTAAGGTACACATCAATAACATGTATATCACATATACCTTTGTTCACCTTGCCATCCTTCTTATCCGCCAAATACTTGGGGCAGTTCCGCTTCCAGTGACCAGTCTGCTTGCAGTAGAAGCACTCAGTTTCAGGCTTAGGTCCAGGTTTGGGTTTCTTCTCTTGAGCAGCAACTTGCTTGCTGTTCTTTTTGAAGTTCCCCTTCTTCTTCCCTTTGCCCTTTTTCTTGAAACTAGTGATCTTGTTGACCATCAACACTTGATGCTCCTTCTTGATTTCTACCTCCACAGCTTTCAGCATTGCGAAGAGCTCAGGAATTGTCTTAACCATCCCTTGCATATTATAGTTCATCACGAAGCTCTTGTAGCTAGGTGGAAGTGATTAGAGAATTCTGTCAATGACGCAATCATCTGGAAGATTAACTCCCAATTGAATCAACTGATTATTATACCCAGACATTTTGAGTATATGCTCACTGACAGAACCGTTCTCCTCCATCTTGCAGCTATAGAACTTATTGGAGACTTCATATCTCTCAATCCGGGCATTTGCTTGAAATATTAACTTCAACTCCTGGAACATCTCATATGCTCCATGACGTTCAAAACGTCGTTGAAGTCCCGATTCTAAGCCGTAAAGCATGGCACACTGAACTATTGAGTAGTCATCAGCTTTGCTCTGCCAGACGTTCATAACATCTGGTGTTGCTCCAGCAGCAGGCCTGGCACCCAGCGGTGCTTCCAGGACGTAATTCTTCTGTGCAGCAATGAGGATAATCCTCAAGTTACGGACCCAGTCCGTGTAATTGCTACCATCATCTTTCAACTTTGCTTTCTCAAGGAACGCATTAAAATTCAATGGAACAACAGCACGGGCCATCTATCTACAATCAAGCATAAACAAGCAAGATACTATCAGGTACTAAGTTTCATGATAAATTTAGGTTCAATTAATCATATTACTTAAAGAACTCCCACTTAGATAGACATCCCTCTAATCCTCTAAGTGATTACGTGATCCAAATCAACTAAACAATGTCCGATCATCACGTGAGATGGAGTAGTTTCATTGGTGAACATCACTATGTTGATCATATCTACTATATGATTCACGCTCGACCTTTCGGTCTCCGTGTTCCAAGGCCATATCTGTATATGCTTGGCTCGTCAAGTATAACCTGAGTATTCCGCGTGTGCAACTGTTTTGCACCCGTTGTATTTGAACGTAGAGCCTATCACACCCGATCATCATGTGGTGTCTCAGCACGAAGAACTTTCGCAACGGTGCATACTCAGGGAGAACACTTCTTGATAATTAGTGAGAGATCATCTTATAATGCTACCGTCAATCAAAGCAAGATAAGATGCATAAAAGATAAACATCACATGCAATCAATATAAGTGATATGATATGGCCATCATCATATTGTGCTTGTGATCTCCATCTTCGAAGCACCGTTGTGATCACCATCGTCACCGGCGCGACACCTTGATCTCCATCGTAGCATCATTGTCGTCTCGCCAATATTATGCTTCCACGACTATCGCTACCGCTTAGTGATAAAGTAGAGCATTACAACGCGATTGCATTGCATACAATAAAGCGACAACCATATGGCTCCTGCCAGTTGCCGATAACTCGGTTACAAAACATGATCATCTCATGCGATAAAATTTAGCATCATGTCTTGACCATATCACATCATAACATGCCCTGCAAAAACAAGTTAGACGTCCTCTACTTTGTTGTTGCAAGTTTTACGTGGCTGCTACGGGCTTAAGCAAGGACCAATCTTACCTATGCATGAAAACCACAACGATAGTTTGTCAAGTTGGTGCTGTTTTAACCTTCGCAAGGACCGGGCGTAGCCACACACGGTTCAACTAAAGTTCGAGAAACTGTCACCCGCAAGCCACCTATGTGCAAAGCACGTCGGGAGAACCGGTCTCGCGTAAGCGTACGCGTAATGTCGGTCCGGGCCGCTTCGTCCAACAATACCGCCGAACCAAAGTATGATATGCTGGTAAGCAGTATGACTTATATCGCCCACAACTCACTTGTGTTCTACTCGTGCATATAACATCAACACATAAAACCTAGGCCCGGATGCCACTGTTGGGGAACGTAGTAATTTCAAAAAATTTCCTACGCACACGCAAGATCATGGTGATGCATAGCAACGAGAGGGGAGAGTGTGATCTACGTACCCTTGCAGGCCGACAGCGGAAGCGTTAGCACAACGCGGTTGATGTAGTCGTACGTCTTCACGGCCCGACCGATTAAGCACCGAAACTACGGCACCTCCGAGTTCTAGCACACGTTCAGCTCGATGACGATCCCCGGACTCCGATCCAACAAAGTGTCGGGGAAGAGTTCCGTCAGCACGACGGCATGGTGACGATCTTGATGTACTACCGTCGCAGGGCTTCGCCTAAGCACCGCTACAATATTATCGAGGATTATGGTGGAAGGGGGCACCGCACATGGCTAAGAATATGATCACGTGGATCAACATGTGTCTCTAGGGGTGCCCCCTGCCCCCGTATATAAAGGATCAAGGGGAGGAGGCCGGCCGGCCCCTATTGGCGCGCCAGGAGGAGTCCTCCTCCTAGTAGGAGTAGGACTCCTACTAGGAGGGGGAAAGAAGGGGGGAGGGAGAAGGAAAGGGGGGCGCCGCCCCCCCTCTCCTAGTCCAATTTGGTCCAGGGGGAGGAGGCGCGCGGCCCACCTTTGGCTGCCCCTCTCTCTCCACTAAGGCCCATATGGCCCATTACTTCTCCCGGGGGGGTTCCGGTAACCCTCCGGCTCTCCGGTTTTCTCTGAAATCACCCGGAACACTTCCGGTGTCCGAATATAGCCGTCCAATATATCAATCTTTATGTCTCGACCATTTCGAGACTCCTCGTCATGTCCGTGATCACATCCGGGACTCAGAACAAACTTTGGTACATCAAAAAGCATAAACTCATAATATAACTGTCATCGAAACCTTAAGCGTGCGGACCCTACGGGTTCGAGAACAATGTAGACATGACCGAGACACGTCTCCGGTCAATAACCAATAGCGGAACCTGGATGCTCATATTGGCTCCTACATATTCTATGAAGATCTTTATCGGTCAGACCGCATAACAACATACTTTGTTCCCTTTGTCATCGGTATGTTACTTGCCCGAGATTCGATCGTCGGTATCTCAATACCTAGTTCAATCTCGTTACCGGAAAGTCTCTTTACTCGTTTCGTAATACATCATCTCGCAACTAACTCATTAGTTGCAATGCTTGCAAGGCTTATGTGATGTGCATTACCGAGAGGGCCCAGAGATACCTCTCCGATAATCGGAGTGACAAATCCTAATCTCGAAATACGCCAACCCAACATTTACCTTTGGAGACACCTGTAGAGCTCCTTTATAATCACCCAGTTACGTTGTGACGTTTGGTAGCACACAAAGTGTTCCTCCGGTAAATGGGAGTTGCATAATCTCATAGTCATAGGAACATGTATAAGTCATGAAGAAAGCAATAGCAACATACTAAACGATCGGGTGCTAAGCTAATGGAATGGGTCATGTCAATCACATCATTCTCCTAATGATGTGATCCCATTAAGCAAATGACAACACAAGTCTATGGCTAGGAAACATAACCATCTTTGATCAACGAGCTAGTCAAGTAGAGGCATACTAGTGACGTTTGGTTTGTCTATGTATTCACACAAGCATTATGTTTCCGGATAATACAATTCTAGCATGAATAATAAACATTTATCATGATATAAGGAAATAACATTATTATTGCCTCTAGGGCATATTTCCTTCAATTTCGACAATGGTAAAATAAGTCCAGCAAGACCTCCCGACATGCCGACACCCTAAGAGTAGCCGCGCGTATCTCGTCTCAGGCCACGACGGATGAGCTATGGTTACAGCGACCAAATACCCCAAGTTGCCAAGGGGCGGCGCCACAAGCTGCTCTAGTTTGGACCAACACTCATGAGGAGCACTGGCCCGAGTTGTTAATTAAGTTCTCGGGGTCCGAAAAGTCCCCATGCAAGTTTTAGTTGTTATTGAGCAAATGGTAAAATCAAGGTTGGGCCTTGCTGGAAGAGTTTTATTCAAAGTGAACTGTCAAGGGGGGCCCATAAACCATGACCGTGGTAGGAACGCAAAATCAAGGAACATAACACCGGTATGACGAAAAC
Organism: Triticum urartu; assembly: GCF_003073215.2. Classification (NCBI taxonomy): domain Eukaryota; kingdom Viridiplantae; phylum Streptophyta; class Magnoliopsida; order Poales; family Poaceae; genus Triticum; species Triticum urartu. The sequence goes on from NC_053026.1 coordinate 480,660,387, forward strand.
TAGGGCAGCAAGAGTGAAACAAAACACCAAGCAAAAGGCCAAGCCTTCCATCCTTTACCAAGTATATATATATGCATTAATTAAATAAGAGATATTGTGATATCCCATGATATCCATGTCCCAACATGGAAAAACTAAAAGAAATATGCCTGGAGGCAATAATAAAGTTGTTATTTATATTTCCTTATATCATGATAAATGTTTATTGTTCATGCTAGAATTGTATTAACCGGAAACTTAGTACACGTGTGAATACATAGACAAACAGAGTGTCACTAGTATGCCTCTACTTGACTAGCTCGTTAATCAAAGATGGTTAAGTTTCCTAACCATAGACACGAGTTATCATTTGATGAACGAGATCACATCATTAGAGAATGATGTGATTGACTTGACCCATCCATTAGCTTAGCACTATGATCGTTTAGTTTATTGCTATTGCTTTCTCCATAATTTATACATGTTCCTATGACTATGAGATTATGCAAATCCCGAATACCGGAGGAACACTTAGTGTGCTATCAAACGTCACACCGTAACTGGGTGACTATAAAGATGCTCTACAGGTGTCTCCGATGGTGTTTGTTGAGTTGGCATAGATCAAGATTAGGATTTGTCACTCTATGTATTGGAGAGGTATCTCTAGGCCCTCTCGGTAATGCACATCACTATAAGCCTTTCAAGCAATGTGACTAATGAGTTAGTTGTGGGATGATGCATTACGAAATGAGTAAAGAGACTTGCTGGTAACGAGATTGAACTAGGTATTGAGATACCGACGATCGAATCTCGGGCAAGTAACACACCAATGACAAAGGGAGCAACGTATGTTGTTATGCGGTTTGACCGATAAAGATCTTCATAGAATATGTGGGAGCCAATATGAGCATCCAGGTTCTGCTATTGGTTATTGACTGGAGATGAGTCTCGGTCATGTCTATATAGTTCTCGAACCCGTAGGGTCCGCACGCTTAACGTTCGATGACGGTCAATATTATGAGTTTATGTGTTTTGATGTACCAAAGGTTGTTCGGAGTCCCGGATGTGATCACGGACATGACGAGGAGTCTCGAAATGGTCGATACATAAAGATTGATATATTGGATGACTATATTCTGACATCGGATGAGTTCCGGGGGTCACCGGATATGTATCGGAGTGCCGGAAGGGTTATCGGAACCACATGAGAAGTAATGGGCCTTATTGAGCCTAGGGGAGAGAGAGGGGCTGCCAAGGGCTGGTCGTGCCCCCCCATGGGCCTAGTCCGAATTGGACTAGGGGGAGGGGCGGCGCCCCTTCTTCCTTCTCTTCCCCCCTCCTTCCTTCTTCTCCTAGTAGAACTAGGAAAGGGGGGAGTCCTACTCCTACTAGGAGGAGGATTCCTCCCCCTTGGCGCGCCTATGAGGGCCGGACGGCCTCCCCCTCACTCCTTTACATACGTGGGGAGGGGGCACCCAAGAACACACAAGTTGATTGTTTAGCCGTGTGCGGTGCCCTCCTCCACAGAATTCCACCTCGGTCATATCATTGCAGTGCTTAGGCGAAGCCCTGCGTCGGTAACTTCATCATCACCGTCATCACGCCGTCATGCTGATGAAACTCTCCCTTGGCCTCAACTGGGTCAAGAGTACGAGGGACGTCACCGAGCTGAACGTGTGCAGATCGCGGAGGTGCCGTGCGTTCGGTACTTGATCGGTTGGATCACAAAGACGTTCGACTACATTAACCACGTTTAATAATGCTTCCGCTTTTGGTCTACGAGGGTACGTAGACATACTCTCCCCCTCTCGTTACTATGCATCTCCTAGATAGATCTTGCGTGATCGTAGGAATTTTTTTTGAAATACTGTGTTCCCCAACAACAACCTGCACTGCACCTGCAACTAGCAACGCTATAAGAGGGGCCGAGCAAAGTGGTAACATAGCCAAACAACAGTTTGCTGGGATGGTGGGAAGGTTAGACGCTTATCATGGCAATTTGGGAGGCTTGATAAATAAGTGGTAGGTAGCGCGGCATTGCGATAGCATCGAGACAACTAGCAAAGCAAAGATAGTAGTGGTATCCAAGGTAATGGTTATCTTACCTGAAATCCCGCTAGGAAGAAGACCGAATCCATGAAGTAGACAAAAAGGCGTAGTCGAACGAATTCTCACAATCGCAACGTAACCGAAACTATCGAGAAGAAGCACAATGGGAAAGAAGCAAAGAACATAGTAAACAAACAAGCATAAACATGACATGATGCACAACCAAATATGATGCATGTCCGGTTTAATGAGTCATGGCATGGCAAAGTGCAACAAACAATAGTACAAATTAAGTGGAGTTCAATATGCAACGAGTTGCATATCGACGAAACACCACATTCAAGTATTTAGTTCGCTCTCGTTTAAGCTACTCATCAAGTTTAAATGTTGATTAACATGGCAAGAGGTGAAGCATATGTAAACTACATATCTAGGCAAGTTACATGGATCCAGACAAGGAACTTGGCGCACAGGGGCTTCGCGAGTTATCCTTGTACTTGGTGTTCGGTGCGGTACTTGTCGAGCAGGAGGCGAAGTCGTGGTTCGATGGCCTTGGCCGCAAAGGTGGTTGCTGCCACGGGAGGCTGCCGGAGAGGAAGTAGGGGCGCGAGGAGGGCCATGGCGGGCATGGGTCTGCCGAACCTGCAACTGTTGCAGATGATGACGACAGAGGAGAGCTTGGGGTCGGCCATGGCGTCGGCTTGGCCATGGAGACGACAGAGGTTGGCTGCTGTAGGGATCATGGAGAGGCACATGGGGGCGGAGCTGTGGTCGTCGGATGTTGCGGACGATGCCGAAACAAGGCACGAGGAGGAGCAACGGGGATGCGTCGGGCGGTGGTGAGCTGCGGGTGGCCATCACGAGATGCAGCAAAGCTGAGGACGAGCGGGGTAGAGGGATGGCAGGGCGACAACCAAGGAACCGGTGGGGCGGCTGGAGATGGGCAACGACCCCCGCAACAGCAGTGCTCACACGCGTTTGCAAGGGCGCGGGAGAGGCGGAGCTAGAGAGAAAATGGCGACGGGAGGAAGGGATAGGCCATGGATCAGTGAGGTTGGGCTGCATCGGGATGGGCTTCTTGTTGGGGATCGTTGCAGAAATTAAAAAAATTCTACGCATCACCAAGATCAATCTATGGAGTAACTAGCAACGAGAGTGAAGAGAGTGCATCTTCATACCCTTGAAGATCGCTAGTCGGAAGCGTTGCAATAACGCGGTTAGAGGAGTCGTACACGTAGCGATTCAGATCGCGACCGAATCCGATCTAAGCACCAAACAACGGTGCCTCCGCGTTCAACACACGTGCAGCCCGGTGACGTCTCCCGCGCCTTGATCCAGCAAGGAGGAGGGAGAGTGTCGGTGTCAAAACCGGCGGATCTCGGGTAGGGGGTCCCGAACTGTGCATCTACGCCGGATGGTAACAGGAGGCAAGGGACACGAAGTTTTACCCAGGTTCGGGCCCTCTCGATGGAGGTAAAACCCTACGTCCTGCTTGATTAATATTGATGATATGGGTAGTACAAGAGTAGATCTACCACAAGATCAGAGAGGCTAAACCCTAGAAGCTAGCCTATGGTATGATTGTTGATGTGTATGTTGTATCTTCTATCGACTAGCCTGGCCTCGGTTTATATAATGCACCAGAGTCCTAGGATAACAAGAGTCCTAGCCGAATACGCCGGTGGGGAGAAGTCCTTGCCTTGATCGCCAAGTCTTGTGGAATCTTCCTTGTATGCGGCAGCCGTCCGAACTGGCCTATGAGTATACGGCCATGGGGGGCCTCGACCCAATCTAATAGATCGGGAGACGACGTGGTGAGTACCCCCTAGTCCAGGACACCGTCAGTAGCCCCCTGAACCGGTCTTCAAGTTAGGGATGCTCCTCGATTCTTCCGAACTGTTCTTCATCTTCGGTCGTTGGTCTTGAAAACTGGTTCAACAAATCTTCTTTATCTTCGATCTTGAGGATCACCGAAATGCATTCGACGAGTTTACACGTCGGGTATCCGAGGAGCCCCTTTAAGTTTTCGGCCTTTACCAATGCCTTGTTATTTTTATGCCACACCTCGGGTTTGAAGTTGTTCCCGGGCGGCAGTGTCCTCTTGCGTCCGAGCTCCAACGCTGGACTGTATTCGAGGTATCTTTTGCAACCGAGCACCAACACCGGACCGCTTTCCAGCCCTAACGCTGGAATGTATCCGAGCTCCAACGCCGGACTATGTATCCGAACTCCAACGCCGGACTGTATATCCGAGGTGTCGTAAATCACCTTGGTTCAAAGAAGTTTGAAGGAGTTTAGCCGAGCTTAATGCCGGAAATGCCCTCTATGGAGCCAGCCACCAACGCCCGAGCTTTATGACGGGCTGCTTCCGAGGTGGTGCACCACCCCGAATGTGGGCCGATTTTTGTGAATATTTTTTATTGGTGCAATTTATTCTCTGCCGAGATATATAGCCAGTAGCCCTCAAGGTGTGTATCGGTCTAAAACCCGAGATGCACCTGAAGGATGACGTAAGACCGCTGATCCCAGTAGCCGCTGAGACTCAGGTTGATTTGCAAAATCAACCTGGATCAAGTCCAAGCTCGGCAGAATACTTCGGGACACTAAAAGCGGCGTGCTCAGTCCTCGAGACTCAGGTTGGGTGTGGCCGACCAACCTGAGGATCAAAATCTCCTCGGAAACTATATTGCACATAAAATTTTCTGCATTGGTCAAGCAATGCAGTAGCCCCCGAGACACTGGTCGGGTGGTAACACCAGATCTGGGGATCAATGTGCCCCTTTAATATTTGTAAATAATAAGCCCGAAGCCCAGTAGCCCCCGAGCCTTAATGCGGGCATGGGTGGACGAATTAAGGATCAATATCCATAGTAAAATCACAAATTATGTGTAATGACTCTATGTATCCAAGTATTTTACGTCATTAATGCTCGGATCCGCATTGTACAAAACTTTGTTGACCGACCATCGGCTTCCACCTCCTCGGCCAGTAGCCGAGGAGTGTTTGTCCTACTTTATAAAGCCTTTATGAGGGTAAAGATTTACAACAAACAAGGCAATCTGGCCATACGGTTTTATAAACAAAGGTACGCAGAGAGTTATATTACTGTTTAACAGAAGAAATGTCTTCCAAAGAAAATAGTCCCGCTATCGGTTCCTTTCTTTGGGTTGTCATGCTAAGCATGATCATTAAACCTCAGCTCTAATGTAAGAGCAAAATATTGAGGATTTAGTTTGGGAGGCCAGTTAATAGCCCCCGGTAGTGTTCGGCGACAGTCGGGGTCAAGCCGTAAACACTTCGGCCAATGTTATGAACGGCCCATCATTTAACATAGTCATCAGATCGCTGACCAGTTTACGCTTATTGTGATAGTCAATTTTCGGCTTTCTCCACTGAGGTGCTTAATCATGTGAGCTGGAAGCACAATCGCAGTGGTTCTCCCTTTGCATGCTTAGCCGAACAAAACGAAACGTAGGAAGCAAGTGCCGGAGCCGGGCAACCCAACTATTGACCGAAGACACAATTCAAAACCGATGCATATATAGCAATATCTGAGAATGTTTTTGCTGAATCCCTAAAGGTGTCCGGCGTTGCACTGCGAGACTAATGCTGGAAAAGCACAAATAGTTTAAAAGTGTCAAAAAGCTTGGAAAACCAAGAAACGTCAGTAAAAACATGACATCCGAACAAGATCAAGTGTTCAGTGCCAATCCGAAAATCGGTCTTAGAAAAAAGAAGTGCTTCTGTCGTGCTTTAACATGATACATCCTATCTCAAGACTTTGAGCGGGTCAGCCTACGGCTTCAACCTCCCATCCCGAGGGCGGAGTACTTCTCATCAGGCCAGTTTAGCAAACTAAACTCTAGCGGCTTTGAGAGAGAAATTAGGCTCCCCAGCTAGTGACCGCACACTCGTGTCGAAAAAAGGAGTGATAAATAATAATAATAAAACTTTGCAACGACTAAGAAGAAGAACACTTATTATAAAAAGGCTCAAATAAACCTAAGAGCCCCCAAGTGACTTGGGTAGAAGAATGATTGCATGTACCAAAGTACTTATATCATATCTATGTTCAACCGAACTTTAAACGCGTCTTAACCGACCATCGGCTTCTCCCTCTTCGGTCAAGGACTGAAAAGTGTTATGTACTCCATCGGTCGAGAATATCGACGGTGTTTCCAATAACCAGGCAATCAGGCCATAAGGTTGTAACAGACAAAGCGCGCTCAGGGAACTTATGCTATATTACTACGAAGAGTAAGAAGCATCTTCGAAGAAAATAGTACCCCCACCGATACCTTTCTTCGGTGCTCATTGTTATTATGAGACTTGTGCAATAGATTTTTTGTACTCATGAGTTCCATTGTGTGCCGACCATCATTGAAAACTATAAGAGCGCTAGCTTTCGGCTTCACCCAGTCTGAGGTCCGGCTCGGGAGACCCGATCGTGACAATCGCAGAGGTGCTCCCTTTACTCCCTAGCCGAACAATCGAGAACGTAGGGGTAAACACAGGAGCGAGGCAACCCAGCTTGCAAATCGCTTAAGTCAATATGGTGCATATTGTGGCGTAATACACGAACAAGGAACGAAGCCGTACAAGTATAATCATATGCAACAGGAAAAGCTTCGTGAAGGAAGCCCCCAAATGAATTGGGTATTTGAATTTATGTGTCACAAACAAAGTTTGGACAAGAAAATTTTTTACAAGCAACTTTTTTCCAAAAAAGTATAACGCTTGGTCGAACCGAACACAAGTTAGAAATTAAAGCTTTGAGCATGAAATCGACTTAGCTGGTTAATGTGTTCGGTATTGATGACGCGGTCCGAGCTTGATGCGGGGCAAGGTTCCATCCCCCAAGCTGGTCCCGAGGTGGCGGAGCGGAGAGCTCGACACGCCGAAGTGGTGACATAGCACGGTCAATGCAGATCGGCAGAGTGACGCCGAAGTCCCCAGATCATTTTCCTGTGCAGAAAAAATAGTGCAAACCGGAGATAATAGTAATAATGATAATTAAAAAAAATCATTGCATAATAAATAATTGATGCAAAGTGAGTAATAGAAGAAATATGGCCTGGCGCCGAAGTCAATGTCGACGCAGGGCGTCGGCATGATGCAGTAAAGGCGTGGCAAAGCCTGAATTCGCAGGTCAGTCCGAGCTCCGGATGCGGTGTTTGCCGGACTATGTACGGAAACTGATCGAACCACCACGCGACCATCGTTAATGCGGCCACCATTTGATAGACCTGTGTACATATGACGGACAAACCAGAGTAATAATTCCTTGGGAAAAATGAACCCAAATGAGCAAAAAATACTGGGATTAATAGCACCTGGTTTATTTGTTGTAGCAATCCAAAGGAAGGTGATCCCCAAAATTGGGACTCGCTCCACACACCCATTGCCTGATGGGCGATAAAATGGCGGCATGGCAATGCTGGTAAAGGTTGACTCGCCGAGGCAAAGCCCTCGGCCCAGCTAACGTGACAGAGCTGGTCGGCTAGTGACGCCGAAGTGTCTGGAGTAGGTTGATGAAGAGATGGCGAAGCCCCCGGTCCAGCCGAGATGTCGAAGCCTCGATGTCAGCCGATGAGTCGAAGTAGGACGGCGTGATGGACACCGGCTTGAAGAAGCAATAGTGCGGCCCTGTCGATGCAGGTCGTGACGTGGTCGATGCCGGCTTGGTGAAGCAACCGTGTGGCGATGCCGGTATGCCCGCTCCGTGTAATCCGTGGGGCGGCGATGTTGGTGATGATTTATCCTTCGCGATGCCGGACACTTGTTCGGCTTGCCGAGATGATGATCCGAAGAAGTTGAGCTCGGCTCAACAAAGTGACGCCGTGTCCAGCGCAGGTCGGCAGCCGTGGAGTAATATTGCCGGACTGGTTTGACACCAGCATGATGTTGAAGATTATGTTCAAAAGATCTTAAAGTTAGTTGGATGTGTTCGGGAACAAAACACAATACCCCATACAAAACTTCCTTCAAAAAGGATGTCCGAAATCCCGTTTATAGAAAAGATGAACTCGAGTCGGATTCATTTTCGCGCAGAAAACAGATCCGAAAAGTAATGCACTAATCGGAAGGTTCCCGGAGTTTGGACGGTCGGATCGAGCTGAAATTTTGAGAGGTGGTAGATACAGGAATTCCGCAGCCGATCAACGGTTGGATTTTCCAAAGGACGTACGAGCTAGAAGCTGAACACCACGCCCTAAACTCATCCAAATTCCCGTCCAGATTTGACACTGCTCCGGTATATCGTGGATTGCCAGAGATTCCTCCATCGGAACTCGACGAAATTTTCCATGGTTGTTATAGACTCAATTCCGCACAATTCCACCAAAGAGATCGTCAAAGCGATACTCGAGGAGGTGGTGGCGACATATACGAGTTCGCTGTCCAAAAAAACAGCACGGTCGCTTGAGGGCAATGTTGACGTTGAGCCCCCGAGCTCCATGGATGATTCCCCCATGATCTTGATAGAGATCGGAGTTGATGTTTGATGAAGGCACTCGTCCGAACATGGTGATCCGAACACGGGGTGCATTTCTTGGTCGAACCAAGGTGACCAGTCGAGCTGGTGACGAAGACGCCGAAATCGTAGTTGATCTGCAGGCGAGCCATCGATCCTTTTGTCGATCACACAGCGGAACTCTCAATGAAAGCACCAATATCGGTGTCAAAACTGGCGGATCTCAGGTAGGGGTCCCAAACTGTGCGTCTAGGCCGGATGGTAACATGAGGCAAGGGACACGAAGTTTTACCCAGGTTCGGGCCCTCTCGATGGAGGTAAAACCCTACGTCCTGCTTAATTAATATTGATGAGATGGATAATACAAGAGTAGATCTACCACGAGATCAGAGAGGCTAAACCCTAGAAACTAGCCTATGGTATGATTGTTGATGTGTATGTTGTATCTTCTATCGACTAGCCTGGCCTCGGTTTATATAATGCACCAGAGGCCTAGGATAAAAAGAGTCCTAGCCGAATACGCCGGTGGGGAGAAGTCCTTGCCTTGATCGCCAAGTCTTGTGGAATCTTCCTTGTATACGGCAGCCGTCCGAACTGGCCCATGAGTATACGGCCATGGGGGGCCTCGGCCCAATCTAATAGATCGGGAGACGACGTGGTGAGTACCCCCTAGTTCAGGACACCGCCAGAGAGGTTGAGGAAGAAGGCTCCAACAGCAGCACGACGACGTGGTGGTGATGGAGTGGCAGTTCTCCGACAAGGCTTCGCCAAGCTCACACGGAGAAGGAGAGGTGTTGGGGAGGGGAGGGGCTGTGCCTTGGATGTGGTACTTCAGACCTCCCCTCGCCCCTCTATTTATAGGGACAAGGGGGAAGGGGGTCGGCCCCTCTAGATGAGATCTAGAGGGGGGGCGGCCAAGGGGAAGGGGGCTTGCCCCCAAGCAAGGGTGGCGCCCCCCTTTAGGGTTCCCCCCAAACCCTAGGCGCATGGGCCCTAGGGTGGGATGGCGTCCAGCCCACTAGGGGCTGGTTCCCTTCCACCTAAAGCCCATAAGGCCCTCCGGGGCAGGTGGACCCCCGGAACCCCTCCGGTGGTCCCGGTACAATACCGGCATACCCCCGAATATTTCCGGTGACCGTATGATGACTTCCCGTATATAAATCTTCACCTCCGGACTATTCCGAAACTCCTCGTGACGTCCGGCATCTCATCCGGGACTCCGAACAACATTCGGTTATCACATACAAATCTTCCTAATAACCCTAGCGTCATCGAACCTTAAGTGTGTAGACCCTACTGGTTTGGGAACCATGCAGACATGACCGAGACAACTCTCCGGCCAATAACCAACAGCGGGATCTGGATACCCATGTTGGCTCCCACATGTTCCACGATGATCTCATCGGATGAACCACGATGTTGAGGATTCAAGCAATCCCGTATACAATTCCCTTTGTCAATCGGTACGTTACTTGCCCGAGATTCTATCATCGGTATCCCAATACCTCGTTCAATCTCGCTATCGGCAAGTTACTTTACTCGTTCCGTAACACATCATCCCATGACCAACCCTTTAGTCACATTGAGCTCATTATGATGATGTCTTACCGAGTGGGCCCAGAGATACATCTCTGTCATACGGAGTGACAAATCCCAGTCTCGATTTGTGCCAACCCAACAGACACTTTCGGAGATACCCGTAGTGCACCTTTATAGCCACCCAGGTACGTTGTGACGTTTGGCACACCCAAAGTATTCCTACAGTATCTGGGAGTTGCACAATCTCATGGTCTAAGGAAAAGATACTTGACATTATAAAAGCTCTAGCAGACGAACTACACGATCTTGTGCTATGCTTAGGATTGGGTCTTGTCCATCACATCTTCCCCTTAATGATGTGATCCCGTTATCAATGACATCCAATGTCCATAGTCAGGAAACCATGACCATCTGTTGATCAACGAGCTAGTCAACTAGAGGCTCACTAGGGACATGTTGTGGTCTATGTATTCACACATGTATCACGATTTTTGGAGAATACAATTATAGCATGATCAATATACAATTATCATGAACAAGGAAATATAATAATAACCATTTTATTATTTCCTCTAGGGCATATTTCCAACAGTCTCCCACTTGCACTAGAGTCAATAATCTAGTTACATTGTGATGAATCGAACACCCATAGAGTTCTGGTGTTGATCATGTTTTGCTCGAGGAAGAGGTTTAGTCAACGGATCTGCGACATTCAGGTCTGTATGCACTTTACAAATATCTATGTCTCCATTTTGAACATTTTCACGAATGGAGTTGAAGCGACGCTTGACATGCCTGGTCTTCCAGTGAAACCTGGGCTCCTTGGCAAGGGCAATAGCTCCAGTGTTGTCACAGAAGAGAATCATCGGGCCTGACGCATTGGGAATAACTCCTAGGTCGGTAATGAACTCCTTCATCCAGATTGCTTCTTGTGCTGCCTCCGAGGCTGCCATGTACTCCGCTTCACATGTAGATCTCGCCATGATGCTTTGCTTGCAACTACACTAGCTGACTGCCCCACCATTCAAAATATACACGTATCTGGTTTGTGACTTGGAGTCATCCAGATCTGTGTCAAAGCTAGCATCGACGTAACCCTTTACGACGAGCTCTTCGTCACCTCCATAAACGAGAAACATATCCTTAGTCCTTTTCAGGTACTTCAGGATTATTTTGACCGCTGTCCATTGTTCCATGCCGGGAATACTTTGGTACCTTCCTATCAAACTTACGGCAAGGTTTACATCAGGTCTGGTACACAGCATGGCATACATAATAGACCCTATGGCCGAGGCATAGGGGACGACACTCATATTTTCTCTATCTTCTGCCGTGGTCGGGCATTGAGTCGTGCTCCATCTCATACCTTGCAATACAGGCAAGAACCCCTTCTTGGACTGATCCATATTGAACTTCTTCAATATCTTGTCAAGGTACATACTTTGTGAAAGACCAATGAGGCGTCTCGATCTATCTCTATAGATCTTGATGCCTAATATATAAGCAGCTTCTCCAAGACCCTTCATTGAAAAACACTTGTTCAAGTAGGCCTTTATGCTTTCCAAGAATTCTATATTATTTCCCATCAATAGTATGTCATCCACATATAATATGAGAAATGATACAGAGCTCCCACTCACTTTCTTGTAAACACATGCTTCTCCATAAGTCTGCGTAAACCCAAACGTTTTGATCATCTCATCAAATCGAATGTTCCAACTCCGAGATGCTTGCACCAGCCCATAGATTGAGCGTTGGAGCTTGCACACCTTGTCAGCATTCTTAGGATCGACAAAACCTTCTGGCCGCATCATATACAATTCTTCCTTAAGGAAACCATTAAGGAATGCCGTTTTGACGTCCATTTGCCATATCTCATAATCATAGAATGCGGCAATTGTTAACATGATTCGAACGGACTTCAGCTTCGCTACAGGTGAGAAAGTCTCATCGTAGTCAACCCCTTGAACTTGTCGATAACCTTTAGCGACAAGCCGAGCCTTATAGATGGTCACATTACCATCCGCGTCTGTCTTCTTCTTAAAGATCCATTTATTTTCTATGGCTCGCCGATCATCGGGCAAGTCAGTCAAAGTCCATACTTCGTTTTCATACATGGATCCTATCTCGGATTTCATGGCTTCCAGCCATTTGTCGGAATCTCGGCCCGCCATTGCTTCTTCATAGTTCGAAGGTTCACCATTGTCTAACAACATGATTTTCAGGACAGGGTTGCCGTACCACTCTGGTGCGGAACATGTCCTTGTGGACCTACGAAGTTTAGTAGCAACTTGATCTGAAGTTTCATGATCATCATCATTAACTTCCTATCTAGTCGGTGCAGGCACCTCAGAAACACTTTCTTGAGCTGCGCCACTCTCCGGTTCAAGAGGCAATACTTCATCAAGTTCTACTTTCCTCCCACTTACTTCTTTCGAGAGAAACTCTTTCTCTAGAAAGGATCCATTCTTGGCAACAAAGATCTTGCCTTCAGATCTAAGGTAGAAGGTATACCCAATAGTTTCCTTAGGGTATCCTATGAAGACGCATTTTTCCGATTTGGGTTCGAGCTTTTCAGGTTGAAGTTTCTTGACATAAGCATCGCATCCCCAAACTTTCAGAAACGACAGCTTAGGTTTCTTACCAAACCACAATTCATACGGTGTCGTCTCAAGGGATTTTGACGGAGTCCTATTTAAAGTGAATGCAGCAGTCTCTATAGCATAACCCCAAAATGACAGCGGTAGATCGGTAAGAGACATCATAGATCGTACCATATCCAATAGAGTGTGATTACGACGTTCGGACACACCATTACGCTGAGGTGTTCCAGGCGGCGTGAGTTGTGAAACAATTCCGCATTTCCTTAAGTGCATGCCAAATTCGTGACTCAAATATTCTCCCCCACCATCTGATCGTAAGAACTTGATTTTCCTGTCACGTTGATTCTCAACCTCACTCTGAAATTCCTTGAAATTTTCAAAGGTCTCAGACTTGTGTTTCATTAAGTAGACATACCCATATCTACTCAAGTCATCAGTGAGGGTGAGAACATAACGATAGCCTCCGCGAGCCTCAACACTCATTGGACCGCACACATCAGTATGTATGATTTCCAGTAAGTTGGTTGCTCGCTCCATTGTTCCGGAGAACGAAGTCTTGGTCATTTTGCCCATGAGGCATGGTTCGCACGTGTCAAATGATTCATAATCAAGAGACTCCAAAAGTCCATCTGCATGGAGTTTCTTCATGCGTTTGACACCAATGTGACCAAGGCGGCAGTGCCACAAGTATGTGGGACTATCATTATCAACCTTACATCTTTTTGGCATTCACACTATGAATATGTGTAACATCACGTTCGAGATTAAATAAGAATAAACCATTGACCAGCGGGGCATGACCATAAAACATGTCTCTCATATAAATATAACAACCATTATTCTCAGATTTAAATGAGTAGCCATCTCACATTAAATGAGATCCAGATACAATGTTCATGCTCAAAGTTGGTACTAAATAATTATTGAGGTTTAAAACTAATCCCGTAGGTAAATGTAGAGGTAGCGTGCCGACGGCGATCACATCGACCTTGGAACCATTCCCGACGCGCATCGTCACCTCGTCCTTCGCCAGTCTCCGTTTATTCTGCAGCTCCTGTTTTGAGTTACAAATATGAGCAACCGCACTGGTATCAAATACCCAGGAGGTACTACGAGCGCTGGTTAGGTACACGTCAATAACATGTATATCACATATACCTTTGACATTGCCGGCCTTCTTATTCGCTAAGTACTTGGGGCAGTTTCGCTTCCAGTGACCGTTTCCCTTGCAATAAAAGCACTCAGTCTTAGGCTTGGGTCCATTCTTTGTCTTCTTCCCGGCAGCTTGCTTACCGGGCACGGCAACTCCCTTGCCGTCCTTCTTGAAGTTCCGTTTACCCTTGCCTTTCTTGAACTTAGTGGTTTTATTCACCATCAACACTTGATGTTCCTTTTTGATTTCCACCTCTGCTGATTTCAGCATTGAGTATACCTCAGGAATGGTATTTTCCATCCCCTGCATATTGAAGTTCATCACAAAGCTCTTGTAGCTAGGTGGGAGTGACTGAAGGATTCTGTCAATGACCGCATCATCCGGGAGGTTAACTGCCAGCTGAGGCAAGCGGTTGTGCAACCCAGACATTTTGAGTATGTGCTCGCCGACGGAACTATTCTCCTCCATCTTACAACTGTAGAACTTGTCGGAGACTTCATATCTCTCGACCCGGGCATGAGCTTGGAAAACCATTTTTAGCTCTTGGAACATCTCATTGCTCCGTGTTGCTCAAAACACTTTTGGAGCCCCGGTTCTAAGCTGTAAAGCATGCCGCACTGAAGAAGGGAGTAATCATCACTGCGCGTCTGCCAGGCGTTCATAACGTCTTGTTCTGCTGGGAAAATAGGTGCTTCACCTAGCGGTGCATCAAGGACATATGCTTTCTTGGCAGCTATGAGGATAATCCTCAGGTTACGGACCCAGTCCGTGTAGTTGCTGCCATCGTCTTTCAGCTTGGTTTTCTCTAGGAATGCGTTGAAGTTGAGGGCAACATTAGCGTGGGCCATTTGATCTACAAGACATATTGCAAAGAATTTTAGACTATGTTCATGATAATTAAGTTCATCTAATCAAATTATTTAATGAACTCCCACTTAGATAGACATCCCTCTAGTCATCTAAGTGATACATGATCTGAGTCAACTAGGCCGTGTCCGATCATCACGTGAGACGGACTAGTCATCATCGGTGAACATCTTCATGTTGATCGTATCTTCTATATGACTCATGTTCGACCTTTCAGTCTTCCGTGTTCTGAGGCCATGCCTGCACATGCTAGGCTCGTCAAGTCAACCTAAGTGTATTGCGTGTGTAAAACTGGCTTACACCCGTTGTATGCGAACGTTAGAACCTATCACACCCAATCATCACGTGGTGCTTCGGAACAACGGACCTTAGCAACGGTGCACAGTTAGGGGGAACATTTTCTTGAAATTATTGCGAGGGATCATCTTATTTATGCTACCGTTGTTCTAAGCAAATAAGATATAAAACATGATAAACATCACATGAAATCAAATAGTGACATGATATGGCCAATATCATTTTGCTCCTTTTGATCTCCATCTTCGGGGCGCCATGATCATCATTGTCACCAGCATGACACCATGACCTCCATCATCATGATCTCCATCATCGTGTCTTCATGAAGTTGTCTCGTCAACTATTACTTCTACTACTATGGCTAACGGTTAGCCATAAAGTAAAGTAATTACATGACGTTTATGTTGACACACAAGTCATAAATAAATTAAGACAACTCCAATGGCTCCTGCCGGTTGTCATACTCATCGACATGCAAGTCATGATTCCTATTACAAGAACATGATCAATCTCATACATCACATATGTCATTCATCACATCCTTTTGGCCATATCACATCACACGGCATATGCTGCAAGAACAAGTTAGACGTCCTCTAATTGTTGTTGCAAGTTTTTTTACGTGGCTGCTATAGGTTTCTAGCAAGAACGTTTCTTACATACGCCAAAACCACAACGTGATATGCCAATTTCTATTTACCCTTCATAAGGACCCTTTTCATCGAATCCGATCCGACTAAAGTGGGAGAGACAGACACCCGCTAGCCACCTTATGCAACTAGTGCATGTCAGTCGGTGGAACCAGTCTCACGTAAGCATACGTGTAAGGTCGGTCCGGGCCGCTTCATCCCACGATGCCGCCGAATCAATATAAGACTAGTAACGGCAAGTAAATTGACAAAATCGACGTCCACAACAACTTGTGTTCTACTCGTGCATAGAAACTACGCATAGACCTAGCTCATGATGCCACTCTTGGGGATCGTTGCAGAAATTAAAAAAAATTCTACGCATCACCAAGATCAATCTATGGAGTAACTAGCAATGAGAGAGAAGGGAGTGCATCTTCATACCCTTGAAGATCATGAGTCGGAAGCGTTGCAAGAACGCGGTTGGAGGAGTCGTACACGTAGCGATTCAGATCACGGTCGAATCCGATCTAAGCACCGAACAATGGCGCCTCCATGTTCAACACACGTGCAGCCCAGTGACGTCTCCCGCGCCTTGATCCAGCAAGGAGGAGGGAGAGGTTGAGGAAGAAGGCTCCAACAGCAGCACGACGGCGTGGTGGTGATGGAGTGGCAGTTCTCCGGCAGGGCTTCATCAAGCTCACGCGGAGGAGGAGAGGTGTTGGGGAGGGGAGGGGCTACGCCTTGGATGTGGTGCTCCAGCCCTCCCCTCTCCCCTCTATTTATAGGGACAAGGGGGAAGGGGGCCGGCCCCTCTAGATGAGATCTAGAGGGGGGCGGCGGCCAAGGGGAAGGCGGCTTGCCCCCCAAGCAAGGGTGGCGCCCCCCTTTAGGGTTCCCCCCAAACCCTAGGCGCATGGGCCCTAGGGTGGGATGGCGCCCAGCCCACTAGGGGCTGGCTCCCTTTCACCTACAGCCCATAAGGCCCTCCGGGGCAGGTGGACCCCCGGAACCCCTCCGGTGGTCCCGGTACAATACCGGCATACCCCCGAATATTTCCGGTGACCGTATTATGACTTCCCATATATAAATCTTCACCTCCAGACTATTCCGGAACTCCCCGTGACGTCTGGGATCTCATCCGGGACTCCAAACAACATTCGTTAATCACATACAAATCTTCCTAATAACCCTAGCATCATCGAACCTTAAGTGTGTAGACCCTACGGGTTCGGGAACCATGCAGACATGACCGAGACAACTCTCCGGCCAATAACCAACAGCGGGATCTGGATACCCATGTTGGCTCCCACATGTTCCACGATGATCTCATCGGATGAACCATGATGTCGAGGATTCAAGCAATCCCGTATACAATTCCCTTTGTCAATCGGTACATTACTTGCCCGAGATTCGATCGTCGGTATCCCAATACCTCGTTCAATCTTGTTACCGGCAAGTCACTTTACTCGTTCCGTAACACATCATCCCGTGACCAACCCTTTAGTCACATTGAGCTCATTACGATGATGTCTTACCGAGTGGGCCCAAAGATACCTCTCCATCATACAGTGACAAATCCCAGCTCGATTCGTGCCAACCCAACAGACACTTTTAGAGATACCCGTAGTGCACCTTTATAGCCACCCAGTTACGTTGTGACATTTGGCACACCCAAAGTATTCCTACAGTATCCGGGAGTTGCACAATCTCATGGTCTAAGGAAAAGATACTTGACATTAGAAAAGCTCTATCAGACGAACTACACGATCTTGTGCTATGCTTAGGATTGGGTCTTGTCCATCACATCTTTCCCTTAATGATGTGATCCCGTTATCAATGACATCCAATGTCCATAGTCAGGAAACCATGACCATCTGTTGATCAACGAGCTAGTCACCTAGAGGCTCACTAGGGACATGTTGTGGTCTATGTATTCACACATGTATCACGATTTCCGGATAATACAATTATAGCATGAACAATAGACAATTATCATGAACTAGGAAATATAATAATAACCATTTTATTATTGCCTCTAGGGCATATTTCCAACACTTCTCTCTAATCTCCCACTTCTTATTTATTTACCAAAAACAGTAAATAGCAAAGAAAAAAATGAGAGAAAGAAAGGGTTGGAGAAAGAATTTGGGCATGGGGGTTATTTTCTTGGACTCACAAAAATATGCTTGGCCCGAGAAAATAGAAGTTGGCACGAATGCAAGATTTAAATTCAAACTCATTTGAATATCATTTAAATGGGTTTGAATTGGGACTAGGTTTTTGGTGTGGCAAAAAATGTTGAGATTTTTGGAGGAGCCTCAATAAATGGAGAAACAATTATCAGCAAGGTTTGGAGATCGACTCGAAACAGAAAATGCATGGATTTATTTTGCACGTGTGTTATGGTTAAATTCCAAATTAATGGAATATTTTATAATAGCTCCCTAATGTAGGGGAACGTGACAGAAAACAAATTTTTTTGGTATAGCGAGCACGCCCAGGACCACTATGGAGACTGCATACAAGGTTTGATCTGTTCCGTACCGACTCGAAGCGCAGCGAAAGAAGAGTCGATGGAGATCGTTGGTGCAGATCCCCGCAGCTAGGATTTACAACCTCCCAACCGCGAGGATGTAATCCCTCGCCGGACAGCCCTTCGGGAGGCGGTCGGACAGTCCCCCGGACGATGTTGCGGACAGCCCTTCGGGAGGACCCTCGAAACTCGAACGGAGACTCGAACAGCCCTTCGGGAGGACACTCGAACAGCCCCTTGGGCAAAAGACCGAAACTACAACCTCTCTACGGGGTTGCACACATACGGTGTCAGCTATCCGGCAGGGCTTCGCCGTCCAGAACTAGTTCCTGCCGGAACCCAGACAGCCTTACGGCTCTACAAAACTCTTTTCGTGGGAGGGAGAGAAGAAGCCAGATAATGCATGTCATGTGTATGAGATCAAGGGATGAGGAGAATGGCAGCCCCTTCTCCTCCTTTTATAGGCCAAGGCAAGGGGTGGGGTGGTGGAGGAAATACCAAAACACCCATGCTACATGTCCCACATGAAGGGTGAAATGGTAACTCAAGTGTGGCACCAAGGGGACACCATGGAGGCACCCAGCCACAACCTTGCCCCCTCCCATTGGGGGGGGGGGGAAACAAGCCACCAAAATGTCTCCTAGAAACATGGGTGCTTCCTAGACAAAAAGCCACCAAACATGTAACCCCCGATTCGTGGGATCTTGTCCCCTCGTGCTGAGACAAGATGTTTTCCGTGAAACATTTTTTCTGAAAAATTCCAGAAGGTCCCAGAACATTTCCGGCACCCTCTAAAATTATTTTGGGCATGATCCAAAACATTTCCGGTGTGGTGATTTTTATCAGCGAAAAGCAACAACGGCGGTTACGGCAGCTCCGGAACATTTTCGGTTTTTCTCTCCGAAAATTCCCAAACCAATTCTGGGGCCCTCTAAGAATTTCCAGGCAAGTGCCGAAACCATTTTGACCTAATAATATATTCCGAAACAACTTTTCGGTTTTACCGAAACTCATTTGGTGTTCTCTCTCCGGAACTCTTCCGTTGTCTCCGAAACTTTTTCGGTGACTTTCTCTCAGACTCCCTGTCTAGTATTCAGTAGATAGATGACCCTTAAGCGTGTGACCCTATAGGTTCGGTGAAGTGTAGACATGACCTGGAACCCCTTCCGATAAATGTTCAACATCAGAGCCGTGGACACCCATATTGACCCCTATACCCACACGAATGAAATATTCGAGTGAACCTCCAGGTGTTGTGAGCTATTCCTGTTGCTTCGCAATATGTCACAAATACCTGAGGTGAGATTTATTGCATTCCCATGGGCCAAAACTTTGTCCACCATGCAAGTTACCTCGTTACCGGTTTTGTTGTCTTTTCTCGTTTCCATGTTCCGGCATCCCAGTGATCAAATCACAATATCTCTCCATCGTCGGAGGAGCAAATCCCAATCTTGAGCTATCTTGTTACTTGCCATACTTTTCCATGAACCCGTAATCCGCCGTAATAGTCACCCAGTTACGGATTACGTTTAACAAACCCCAAAGTTCACGAAGAAAGTACGAAGAAACTCGATACTCTCATGGTCTGAGGAATTATGCAAACATTTACTTCCCTGTGTTATTAACCATTAACTTGTGACGAAAGTATCTCACAACATAACATCATATTGGGTCGATTCAACACATGTGTTCTATTAACAATTGTGCCCTCAAAATTGCCGGCATAGTCATGCCCATGATCAGGAAAACAGGATCATCATGCAATACTTGAGCCAGTCATAGAGGCTTGACTAGGAATACATTTTACCATTTATTATCCCACACGTGCACATGAGTTTCCCTCCAAGCCTCGTTTTATTTGCAGACTCGAGAATCATTGTAGTTATAGCATGGAACATATACCTTCATTACAAACCAAGAGATACAAAATAACTGTTATTACTGCCTCTAGGGCATATCTCCTACAGACTCTCACTTGCACTAGAGTCATAATCAAGTTACACGGCTTCCGTAACACCAATGGCTATTCGGTGTTGCTCATGCTTTGCTCATGGTAGAGGCTTCGTCATCGGATCTGACACATTCAGATCCCTGTGAACCTTGCGTACTTTCACTAAACCCTCTTCGACATGATGTCAAATGAGTTTATATTTGCGTTGAATATGTCTTGTCTTATGGTGCGAACTTGGCTCCCTTGCCTGAGCCACAGCGCCACTATTATCACAATAGATCTCTACCAGGTCCAGAGCACTTGGAACCACACCAAGGTCTTCAAGAAATTGCTTGATCCATACCGCCTCCTTGGAGGCTTCTGAAGCGGCAACATACTCCGCCTCTGTCGTAGAATCCGCCACAGTCTTTTGTTTGGAACTTTTCCAATCAACTGCGCCGTCGTTCAATATGAAAACATAGCCTGATTGAGATTTGAAGTCATCTGGGTCAGTCATGAAGCCTGCATCAGTGTAACCACTTACAATGAGCTCTTCATCACCCCCGTACACAAGGAGTAAATCCTTGGTCCTTCTGAGGTACTTAATAATACCCTTGACTGCGGCCCAGTGTTCCAACCCTGGATCACTTTGGTACCGGCTGCTAACACTTAGCGCATAGGAAACATCTGGTCTTGTACATAGCATGGCATACATAATAGAACCAACTGCTGAGGAATATGGAACATCATTCATTTGTACTCGCTCATCCAGAGTCCGAGGACTCTGATTCTTGCAAAGCACTGTGCCAGGTGACATGGGGAGTAGGCCTTTCTTGGAGTTCTCCATGTTGAACCTTTTCAACACCTTGTCAATGTACGTGCTTTGGCTAAGTGCTATCAGGCGTTTTGATCTATCTCTATAGATTCTGATGCCCAATACATATGCCGCTTCGCCTAAGTCTTTCATTGAAAACCTCTTTTTCAATGAGTCTTTTATTTCACTAAGAAAATTCACGTCATTTCCAATCAATAATATGTCATCGACATACAAGATTAGAAATGCTTTTGCGCTCCCACTAAACTTCTTGTAAACACAAGATTCTTCGTCATTCCTGATGAAGCCAAACTCTTTGACCACTTCATCAAAACAAATGTTCCAGCTCCTTGATGCTTGCTTCAAACCATAAATGGCTTTCTGAAGTTTGCATACCTTTCCAACATCCTCATGAATGACAAAACCTTCTGGCTGTATCATGTATACATCCTCTTTGAGGTTTCCATTTAGGAAAGCCGTTTTGACATCCATCTGCCACATTTAATAGTCGAAATAAGCAGCAATTGCTAGCAATATCCGAATAGACCTAAGCATAGCTACGGGCGAGAAAGTCTCGTCGTAGTCCACTCCTGGAACTTGTGTGAACCCTTTCGCGACAAGTCTAGCATTGTGGATAGTAATGTTACCATCCGCCTCCGTCTTTCTTTTGAAAATCCATTTACAACCAATCGGCTTTATGCCTTCTGGAAGTTCTTCCAAGTTCCAAACTTAGTTTTTGTACATGGATTCCATTTCGGATCTCATGGCCTTGTGCCATTCTTTTGAGCTGGGCCCCGCCATCGCTTCCTTGTAGTGCGCAGGTTCATCGTCTTCAAGAATGAAGATTTCGTTATGAAACCACTCAGGTGGCTGGATAGCCCTACCTGATCTGCATGTTCAGTTACAACATTGTCTAAAGTCTCCGCATCATATGCGACAACTTCCGGCTCAGTTGCAGGGATAATTAGCAGAATTTCTTCCGGTTCCTTAGCCATATCAACAGTTGTCGAAGATTCACCAATCTCATAAAGTTGTACTGTCCACCCACTTAATTCTTTGGCGAGAAATTCTTTCTCAAGAAAGACTCCGCTTTTAGCGACAAACACTTTGTGCTCGGAGGGTAGGTAGAAGGAATACCGAATTGCTTCTTGTGGATAACCTACAAAGTTACACTTGTCTGATCTGGGATCGAGTTTGGTAGGTTGTAAACGTTTTACATGTACCGCACATCCCCAAATTTTAAGATGCGACAAACTGGGTTTCTTCCCATTCCACATCTCATGTGGTGTCGTCTTAACACACTTAGACGGTGCTCTATTTAGTGTGTGAGCAGCAGTTTCTAGTGCATGACCCCAAAAAGATATCGGCAGATCTATAAGAGACATCATCGACCTTACCATGTCCAATAGGGTTCGGTTACGCCTTTCCGATACTCCGTTTCTCTGTGGAGTTCCGGGAGGCATAAGCTATGAAACGATTCCACGGTCACTCAGATGTTGGCCAAACTCATGACTAAGATATTCGCCTCCGCGATCAGACCGCAGTTGTTACGATGATTTTTGACCTCATTCTGAAATTCTTTGAACTTTTCAAAGGTTTCCGACTTATGCTTCATTAAGTAGATATAGCCATACCGACTTAAATCATCAGTAAAAGTCACGAAGTAGAAATACCCACCCCGTGCGGTTGTACTCATTGGACCACATACATCACTATGTATTATTTCCAATAATTCACCCACCCGTTCAGGATGACCCGTGAACGACGTCTTGGTCATTTTCCCCATCAGACAAGCTTCACATGTGTCAAATGATTCAAAATCAAAGGACGGTAAAACTCCATCTCTCTAGAGTCTTTGCATGCGTTTCTTTCCGATGTGGCCAAGCCGACAGTGCCACAAGTAAGTGGTGGTGGTATCAGCCTTCTTAAGGCATTTGGCATTCACGTTAAAGACATCATTTTCACATTCAACATTTAGTATGAAAAGGCCCCCAACAATGGGTGCAAATCCATAAAACATATCCTTACAATAAAGTGAACAACCATTGTTCTCAGACTTGTATGAATACCCATCGTGTACTAAACATGATTCGGAGATAATGTTTCTACACAACAGTGGAACAAAATAATAGTTACTTAGTTCTAAGATAAATCCTGAAGGGAGACGTAGAGGCATAATGCCGACGGCTTGAGCGGCGATCCCAATGCCATTCCCGACGCGCATTATGACTTCATTCTTTGCCAGCTTGCGCACCTTCTGAAGCCCCTGTATCGAGTTGCAAATGTGAGAAACCGATCTGGTATCAAATACCCAAGACTTAGAATTTTCGCTAGCAAGCAAAACATCAATGACATTAACCTGTATAACAATTATACCTTTTCCGGGTTTCCCGGTCTTCTTATCTTCCAGATACTTCTTGTAGTTTCTCTTCCAGTGTCATGTGCCCTTGCAGTAGAAGCACTCAGTTTCATTCTTGGCTCCGCCCTTAGAGTTGCTTTGGGAGCCGGTCTTACCGGTGCCCTTGCCCTTCTTTGGCTTGCCTTTCTTTTTGAAACAGGCGGTTTTATTCACAAGCAACACTTGCTTGCGATTTTTCCGCAGTCCTCCTTCTGTATTTTTCAGCATGGCGAGCACCTCTTCCGGTGTCTTCTCCATCCTTGTCATGTTCCAGTCCATGACAAAACCGTCGTAAGATGGGGGAGTGAAGAAAGCAACATGTCCATCATATGGCCAGGTGGAAGTGGAAATTCCAGGGTTTTAAGCCTTTCAAAATAGCCAATCATTTTGACCACGTGTTCGCCAACTGAACTATCCTCAGCCATCTTGCATTCCATCAAAGCCTTCATGATATCAAATCGTTCATACTTTGCGGTTTCCTTGTATAGAGCATCCAATTCCCGGATAATATCACGGGGTTTATGGAATTCAAAACGTTTTTGAAGCCCTGGACTCATGCAAGCTAGCATGAGGCACTGCACTAAGTTGTGATCATCATCCTTAGTGGCCCAGACATTTTGTTCATCTTCTGGGGCCTCTGCCGCCGGTTTAGCTGGAAGAGCAGTTTCAAGCACGTACAATTTCTTAGCGCTCCTGAGGACAATCCTCAGGTTATGGACCCAGTCCGCATAGTTGTTTCCAGTCGTAGCTAACTTCTCTTTCTCTAACATTGGGCCTAAGTTGAACGCGGTGTTGCGAGCCATTTGATCTACAACGGAAAACACAAGTTTCACTTAGACTTTGTTAATAATGAAATTTGCACTAGTGAATAAACATTTTTATTCTAAAGTGTGCTCCCACTCAAATCAATATCTCTCAAAATTGATTTTGAGTGATTCAAGATCCAAATATCAATTCAACGTCATAGAATCATCATCTCATGACGAAGATTCAGTTGGTAGGCCAACTTGCCAATCACATCTCTATGTGACTCTTGTTCATCTTTCAATGCGTGTGTTCCGAGCTCAGGACGATCCTGCCATGAACGTCAAGACAACCAAGTGATCTTGTTGCGAGGTCTTTCCTCACCCGCCTTACATTTCTCCAATCGTTCGTACCCATGCATCCATGGCACACCCCGAAAGGATAGATGTTGTGACGGTGCTGCACTTGGGAGAACACTAACTACTTGATATTTTAAGTGAGAGATCACCCTAATAAAAGCGACTACCGCGCAATCAAGAAGGGTGCATCAAAAGGGATAAACATCCCAGGCAATTCATAATGGCATGATGTGGTATAGCCTCTTCTGATGGAGATGTCAAGTATTTCTTCGTCTCCGGCATTCGCGTCGGTGTTCACCTTTGCGAAGATTGCCACCACCTTGTCGATGCACCAGATAATATTGCTATCTCCATAGCGGATAAAATAAATGCATTACTTAAGGTTGACATGCAGGTCATTAAAGTGCAATCATATGGCTCCAGCCATCATGCCGAATCATGACACGCAGGTCATGTTAATTACATCATATAGTCATCTCATACATAATCAAATTGAATATGAGCATTGCTATACCACATCACATGCACATCCTGCAAAACCAAGTTAGACGCCTCTAATTGGTTTATGCAAAATTTTATTTTACGTGGCTTCTAAGGTTTTGACTTAAACCGCAACTACCAACGTTTTATCATCAAGCATGATTATTCAAGTTGCTAGATTAACATCTCGGGGTGTATGAAACACGAGATAATTAAATCTCGAGCCCCATACTAAACTTCGTCATACGCATGACCCCCGTGCAGATCATATCTGCAATGCCCTTTCATCTGCGAATTTCATCTTTCTTTTGACTACGGCAGAACCCAAAGAACTGATAGCACTTCCATGATCAATCAGGATCACGGATTGCCAGAACTTTGTCAAATTCCACCATGCTGTCTCGAGATTGAGAAAATGCAAATTCTAGGGAAGCAACAAGAACGCCGGGTAACATATTTCATCTGTCACCCGCATAAATAATTTTCAGCAATAGATCTCATCTACTCCAAAATTATATTATGCAATACCCATACATCTCCATGTATTCTAGATCGTAACCTGCATCTACGCATAGCACGGCTCTTGATTCCATTGTAGGGGAACGCGACAAAAAACAAATTTTTTTGGTATAGCGAGCACGACCAGGACCACTATGGAGACTGCATACAAGGTTTGATCTGTTCCGTACCGACTCGAAGCACAGCGGAAGAAGAGTCGGTGGAGATCGTTGGTGCAGATCCCCGCAGCTAGGATTTACAACCTCCCAACCGCGAGGATGTACTCCCTCAACGGATAGCCCTTCGGGAGGCGGTCGGACAGTCCCCCGGACAATGTCGCGGACAGCCCTTCGGGAGGACCCTCGAAACTCAAACGGAGACTCGAATAGCCCTTCAGGAGGACACTCTAACAGCCCCTCGGGCAAAATACCAAAACTATGACCTCTCTACGGGGTTGCACACATACGGTGTCAGCTATCCGGCAGGGCTTCGCCGTCCAGAACTAGTTCCTGCTGGAACCCAGACAACCTTATGGCTCTACGAAACTCTTTTCATGGGAGGGAGAGAAGAAGCCAGATAATGCATGTCATGTGTATGAGAGCAAGGGATGAGGAGAATGGTAGACCCTTCTCCTCCTTTTATAGGCCAAGGCAAGGGGTGGGGTGGTGGAGGAAATACCAAAACACCCATGCTACATGTCCCACATGAAGGGTGAAATGGTAACTCAAGTGGGGCACCAAGGGGACACCATGGAGGCACCCCCTTGGCCAGCCACAACCTTGCCCCCTCCCATGGGGGGGCAACAAGCCACCAACATGTCTCCTAGAAACATGGCTAATCCCTAGACAAAAAGCCACTAAACATGTGACCCCCGATTCGTGGGATCTTGTCCCCTCGTGCTGAGACAAGATGTTTTCCGCGAAACATTTTTTTCTGAAAAATTCCGGAAGATCCCAGAACATTTCCGGAACCCTCTAAAATTATTATGGGCATGATCCGAAACATTTCCGGTGTGGTGATTTTTATCAGCGAAAAGCAACAACGGCGGTTACGGCAGCTCCGGAACATTTTCGGTTTTTCTCTCCGAAAATTCCCAAAAGTTCCCAGACCAATTCTGGGGCCCTCTAAGAATTTCCAGGCGAGTGCCGAAACCATTTTGACTTAATAATATATTTTGAAACAACTTTTTGGTTTTACCGAAACTCTTTTGGTGTTCTCTCTCCAGAATTCTTCCGTTGTCTCCGAAACTTTTCCGGTGACTTTCTCTCAGACTCCCTATCTAGTATTCAGCAGATAGATGACCCTTAAGCATGTGACCCTATAGGTTCGGTGAAGTATAGACATGACCTGGAACCCCTTCTGATCAATGATCAACATCGGAGCCATGGACACCCATATTGATCCCTATACCCACAGGAATGAAATATTCGAGTGAACCTCCAGTTGCTGTGAGCTATTCCTGTTGCTTCACGATATGTCACAAATACCCAAGGTGAGATTTATTGCATTCCCGTGGGCTAACACTTTGTCCACCATGCAAGTTACCTCGTTACCGGTTTTGTTCTCTTTTCTCGTTTCCATGTTCCGGCATCCCAGTGATCAAATCACAAGGTGTCTGGCCAGACGATGATGGATACCGTTACACCGAGAGGGCCCGAGTATATCTCACATTTGGGTTAATAAAATTTAATGGCATGATGACATGATGCAATGCAAAAATGAAATGGAGCAAACAATTAAATAACACGGCTACACACAAAACATTGAAGGCGTCTGGAGCGTTGGTTCCGGTGCGTCACACATAAGTGCATAGAATTTAAAGTAAGGGATGACATGCTAGCAATGGCCTCTCCCACATAAAATCTTGACATCGGTCTAGTAAACTTAGCCAATTTCCCAGGGACAATTTCGCAAATCCTACCATCACTTTTCCACACTTGCTATACTAATTTAATTGTACTTTTATTAGAACATCACCTAATTTTTATTTTCAGATTCTTTATTATCTTGCAAACCTATCTCTTTACACCTACAAAATACTTCTAGTTCCATACTTGTTTTAATAAAGCAAACGTTAAGTGTGCGTAGAGTTGTATCAGTGGTCGATAGAACTTGAAGAGAATATAAATTCTACCTTTAGCTCCTCATTGATTTCGACACTCTTATTTATCAAAAAAGCTACAATTGATCCCCTATACTTGTGGGTTATCATCCACCATGTCATTATCAAGATCAGAAATACGAAAATTTCAGGGAAGCAACAACAACATCGGGTAACAGATTTCATCTGCTACCCGCATAAATAATTTTCAGCAATAGATCTCATCTACTACAAAAATATATTATGCAATACCCATACATCTCTATGTATTATAGATCGTAAACTACATCTACGCATAGCAGGGCTCATGATGCCACTAAAGGAGAACGCGACAGAAAACAAAAAAAATCGGTACTGGTAGCACGCCTAGGATCACTATGGAGATGCATACAAGGTTTTTGATCTGATCATTACCGACTTGAAGTGTAGAGGAAGTAGATTCGATGTAGATCGTCGGTGCAGATCCCCACAACTAGGATTTACAACTTCCCAACCGCGAGGATGTTCTCTCCGTCAGCTCCTCGGACAGTCCTTTGGGAGGCGGTCAAACAGTCCCTCGGACGGTGTCACGAACAGCCCTTCGGGAGGCACTCTCAGAATCTCATATGGTCACTCGGATAGCCCTCCAGGAGGCACTCTTGAACTAAGATCGAAACTATGACCTCTCTATCAGGTTGCACACATATGGTGTCAGCTATCTGATGTCTAGTACACAACTTTATTCTTGTAGACTCGTGTTGGGCCTCCAAGTGCAGAGTTTTGTAGGACAGTAGCAATTTTCCCTCAAGTGGATGACCTAAGGTTTATCAATCCGTGGGAGGCGTACGATGAAGGTGGACTCTCTCAAACAACCCTGCAATCAAATACAAGAAATCTCTTGTGTCCCCAACACACCAAATACAATGGTAATTTGTGTAGGTGCACTAGTTCGGCGAAGAGATGGTGATAAAAGTGTAATATTGATGGTAGAAATATATTTTTATAATCTGGATAAATAAAAACAGCAAGGTAGCAAATAGTAAAAGGGCACAAAAATGGTATTGCAATGCTTGAAAATGAGGCCTAGGGTCCATACTTTCGCTAGTGCAATCTCCCAACAATGCTAATATAATTGGATCATATAACCGTCCCTCAACGTGCAACGAAGAATCACTCCAAAGTTCCTATCTAGCGGAGAACATAAGACAAAATTGTTTGTAGGGTACGAAACCACCTCAAAGCTATTCTTTCCGATCAATCTATCCTAGAGTTAGTACTAAAATAACACGAAGCTATTCTTTCCGATCGATCTAACCAAGAGTTCGTACTAAAATAACACCAAAGCAAATCCAGATTCATAATATTCAATCCAACACGAAGAACTTCAAAGAGTGCCCCAAGATTTCTACCGGAGAAACAAAGACAAGAACGTGCATCAACCCCTATGCATAGATTACCCCAATGTCACCTCGGGAATCCGCGAGCTGAGTGCCAAAACATATATCAAGTGAATCAATACGATACCCCATTGTCACCACGAGTATTCAATTGCAATACATATATCAAGTGCTCTCAAATCCATAAAAGTATTCAATCCGATAACAACAAAATCTCAAAGGGAAAACTCAATTCACAACAAGATGGAGAGGGGGAAACACCATATGATCCGACTATATTAACAAAGCCCGCGATACATCAAGATCGTGACATCTCAAGAACACGAGAGAGAGAGAGATATAGAGAGATTAAACACATAGCTACTGGTACAAACCCTCAGCCCCGAGGGTGGACTACTCCCTTCTCATCGTGGTGGCTGTCGGCATGATGAAGATGGCCATCAGAGATGATTCCCCCCTTTGGCGGGGTGCCAGAACGGGGTCTAGATTGGTTTTCGGTGGCTACAGAACCTTGCGGCGGCGGAACTTCTGATCTAGGTTAACTCCAAGGGTTTTCGAAATATTTGAGAATTTATAGGGTAAAGAGGGGGTGTGGGAGGCCATCGAGGTGGGCACAACCCACCTGGGCGCGCCCTGGTGGGTTGTGCCCCTCTCGGGGCACCCCCCAGGTGCTGCTCTGGCCCATCCTGGGTGTTCTGGTCCATAAAAAATCCACACAAAGTTTTGCGGTCTTTGGACTCCATTTGATATTGATTTCCTGCGATGTACAAAACAAGCAAAAAATAGCAACTGGCACTGGGCACTGGGTCAATAGGTTAGTCCCAAAAGTGATATAAAGTTGTTATAAAATGATTGTAAAACATCCAAGAATGGTAATAAAACAGCATGAATACTTCATAAATTATAGATATGTTGGAGACGTATCACTTGCACACTTTGTTAGCATCTTTAGGATAGACAAAACGTTCTGGTTGCATCATATACAACTCTTCTTTAAGAAATCCATTAAGGAATGCAGTTTTGACATCCATTTGCCAGATTTCATAATCATAAAAATCCACACAAAGTTTCACGGTGTTTGGACTCCGTTTGATATTGATTTCCTGCGATGTAAAAAACAGCAACTGGCACTGGGCACTGGGTCAATAGGTTAGTCCCAAAAAATGATATAAAGTTGCGATAAAATTATTGTAAAACACCCAAGAATGATAATATAACATCATGAATACTTCATAAATTATAGATACATTGGAGATGTATCACTATCCGGCAGGGTTTCGCCGTCCAGAACTAGTTCCCACCAGAACCCAGCCAACCTTTCAACTGTATGAAACTATTTCAATGGAAGGGAGAGAGAAATCCAGATCATGCATGGCATTTGTATGAGAGTAAGTAGTGAGTGCGGCGAGCTCCTCTCCACCTCTATTTATAGGAAAACCCAAGGGGTAGAGTGGCCCATGAAAACCCCAACATGCCTATGCTTTATGTCCCACATAAAGGGCATATTGGGGAGGCAAGTGGCGCTCCATGGAGGAGCTCCCCTTGGACGTCCACCACTTGTGGGGCCCCTAAAAGGGGGTTCCCACCCTTCCATGTCATCCCTAGATCTTTTGGGGAAAGCCCAAAAAGGTGGCTTTCCAAAAGCAACGGTTAAATCTGAAACTTTTTCTGTAGGTCTAGAACATTTCCAGTACACACTAAAATAATTCTGGACGCATTCTGGAACAATTCCGGACCAATGATTTTCATCGGTGAAAAGCTACCAAAGCGTTTTCGGCAGCTCTGGAACATTTCCGGTTAATATCTGCAGAAAAAATCCAAAAGTTACACTACAAGAGATTAGGCCTACTATGACGGGCCAAAAAATGTCATCAAAAAGCTAATAATGTCACAAATTACACCTGAGTGACATTTTATGGGCGTCACAAGCATAATCACGGAATCCCCGTCACAGATTACTCCTCGTGACGGTGCGCACGAAATAATATCACTAAAATGGGACCTTCCGTGACGTTCTCTAGAACGTCAACAACTTGTTATTTCTATGACGGTGGATTAATGTCACAATTTAGGAGCAAAGATGCCATATCGTACGATATTCAATGATGGAGCAACGTTACCGACTTTATGCCATATAAACACCCACACAGATTACCCCAACACTAGCATCACTACTTTCATTATAGATGAAAATGACATCATCAAAATACATTTACTATATTTTGAATAATTTGCAATGAATTATCAGATCCACTATATTGCAAATGCATATCACAGTAAGTATTTAATTCACATCACATTATATAAATAAATTGTGAGCCCAATCACATTATGAAACGCAAGACAAATTATATTATATATTCAATCTCTAAGCCAAATCATCCTCTAAATAGAAATGACAATAAAAATAACACCGACTCAAGTTTGACACGACAGAAGACAATGAATTCTTGCTGAGTTGCTTGAGCCCTTAAGAGAAAACCAATCAGGTTATCTGTATTATGTTGCTTCTTTTCCCAGGCTTCATTCTTCTTTTGTTGGCTCTTCTTCACAGCTTCCAATTCTTCTTGATGCTTCCTTTGCATCAATATCAAATGCTTTGTCTTGTGCTTCAAGTCTCACGGCTAACTCCCCCCAACACCTATAAACTGAGGAAACACAATAGCATGTTGCATCTTAATGAGATAAAAACATGCAAGATAAAAACGCATAACAGTACCACTAAGAAGCACACAATCTATCAAATTACGAAGCTGAGTACATTATTAACTAGATTTGCAGGTATGCAGATGGGCCAATAGAACGGTATATTAGTTTGGCAAAACAAGAAGACACAAACTTGTATAAAAATTGTCAGTCAAAAAAATTTACATCGATCGCTGCTGCACTTTTAACTAGTGTGCTACTTAAAGTTTTAAGTAGCATGTGAATGACTAGGTTACTACAAAAGTTTAGATCAGCACATCACTATGAAAACCGATCGGTAATGTACTAAAAACCGCAGACCAAAACACAAAAATGTTTCTTTAGTAAGGAGTGACATCCATTCATCTATTATAATGAACAATCTCAGAATAATGCAATATCTAGAGGTCATCACCCAACAACTACATGCCACATTATTCCTATTAACTGTGTGTTTTCTCATCTCTGAATTGATCCAGACATGCTATGAATTTGGCCGTTCATAACCTTATGTACAAATACGTGCCATAAGCAACTAGTACTAGTACTGTCTACACTATTTTAATCAGTTGTGTGCTTACTCACCTTCCCAGCAACTACAGCTAATTGTGTACTTGCACTGTAGTTGTACGTTGCTTCCTCAATCTAAATATAACAAACAAAAATGCAAGTTATGCACAAAGGAAGGACACGATGAGCTTAAATGTTAGGTATACACAACCAGGTATGGAATTATCAAAGACTGGACTATAAGAAAACAGAAAGTGGAGAAGCAACAAGCAAGTAGTACAAAGTTTAAGCTTCAGACTTTACCAACATAGCAAGGTCGATAAGATTATATTAATATTGCAAACCCAGCCTGCTACCTATGGTGAGCAGTCGATTAATGCGCCTGCTTTATAGGGGAATAAAACAGAAGAGAAACAATATACTGACAAGTGTTCACATGGAGAAAAAATATTACAGAACAACATAAACATTTTCTCTTCCACTGAGCAGTATTAGCATCTGAATGAACCTTTTAGTATATAGATTTTTTAGCAGCTAGCAACTACAGTATGGCCCATGATACAAGCCCTCGACATATCTTTACCTTGTTAATTGTTATCACATAATATTGACTTCTTGTGTATAGTTACTAATAAAAGGCTATTCTTAGTATAGTTTCACTGTTAATACTCTGAACATAGAGTCTAGTCACATATTAGATGTTCTTGAGCATGCTAGAGATTGCATAATCTCGAAGTAGAAATTTAGAGACAGTTCGGAACATACCTTTGATAAGAGTAAAGGACATTGATCTTACTCCTGATCTAGATGAACTGCAACTAGGAAAAGGAGATCTCAAATAGGTGGTTAGAAGAATCAAATTCCAGATCACAAATATTACATCGGGAAATTATGGAAGAAAAAGGAAGCAGCAAAATATTACCCTCGAGTAGTTGAAGGGGAGCAGATCTAACGGTGATGTAGCCGGGTTCCTTGCAGAGTTTCCGACCCATCTACTAGCCTATCTGCATCATCGGGTTGCCTCTCCCAAACCTGGTATCTCCCGCCGTCGCTGTCTTGTTGGTCGTTGGACGAAACCAATCTTGTAAATCACCATCTACATCTCAAGTAGTGAGTGATGGAGGGGTGGTGAGGCAGCGTCCAAATCTTGGTGAGGCATGCGGTGAGAAACGAAGTTGGGGAAGGCGCCAGAGATGAACTGGGCGATGGTCGACAAGCCATCTATGAAGTGGCAGTGGAGGTAGCATGGAGGTCGGACCAGGCAGCAAACGGGGCAGGTCGGCGTCGGTGTAGTGGTGGCTGGGGACGCGCAAGCAGACAAACAGGGTGGCGGCGGACTAGAGGGCGGAGGCAGGGAGGGAATTTGGGTGGCGCGGCTGGCGGCGAGTGATTTGGCGGCGCCGCTGGTGAGATGAGATTTGAATCAGGTGCGAGTCGGTACATGTGTATTTGGGGATTTTTTGGGCTGTGGTTTTATTTGGAGGCACAGAGCGTGGGCATGAGACCTAGTGACAAATTAGTTGTCCCGTGCTTGGAGCTGAATTCTGTTTTTCTTTTTTTGCTCCGTGGTTCTGACTTTTTGGTGTCCCATCGTTTTAAAAGGTGGTTGATAAGAATTTAAAATATCCCATCGACTCTCATATTTCCATTTTCACTTTTGAGATAGAAATGTAACAACATTAGCTCACGAGTGTGCCATTGAAGGTTTTTTTGCATACCCACTAAATATTTATTATATTATAGTTAAATAATGTTCACTCATTTCCTCTTGGCTCCCTTATTTTCATTTTTTAGATAAACATCAGCTCACGGACGCTCGGTTCAAGTTTTTCCCAACCACTACCTATTTATATTAGAAAGAACAAAATAAGTTTTGCCTTTAATTATTATAAGTATTTCCATGCCCACTTCCTATTTATATTATATCAAAAAAATACAACACTCAACAGCCTTTGAAAAAACTATGGCAAGTCCCATTGCTAACATTGACGCATGGGTACAATAGCTCAATTACCCAAGAACTAGCTATGTGGTGACTCTAGCTCAATTACCCAAGTCCTTTGAAAAAATACAACACTCAACAGTCTGACTACTATACATAACATGACAAAATTGGTCTTCACACATTTGTAGTATTCGGTGACTCTAGCGGGCTTGTCATGAAAATTACCAAAATGTCACAAAACTTGGGAGCCATGTGTGCTAAAAGGTCTAGGAAATTCGGTGACGGTCACCGTCACCGGTTTGTGGTAATTGGTGACGTCACCTACGACAACTTCACACATTAGGAATTTATGTGACATTCTCGACCATCGTCACGAGGATTTTCGTCACAATATGTCAATTTTGTTGTAGTGTTACCAGAACAATCTGGCAACCTCCAAAAAGTTCCTGGCGTGTGCCGAAACCTTGTTGGCTTAATGGTTTACTCTGAAACAAGTTTTTAGTTTTACCGAAACTTTTCTGGTGTTCTCTCTAGAACCTTTCCGTTGTCTTCGAAACTTCTTCGGTGACTTTCTCTCAGACCCCCTGTCTAGTATTCAGCACATAGAAGACCCTTAAGCATGTGACCCTGTAGGTTCGGTGAAGTATAGACATGAACGGAACACTTTCTGATCAATGATCAATAGCGGAACCGAGGACATCCATATTGACTGCTATACCCACATGAATGAATATTTGAGTGAACCTATAGTTGTTGTGTGTTATACCTGTTGCTTCGCAATATGTTACAAATACCTGAGGTGAGACTTATCGGCATCCTTGTGAATCAACAACTTTTCCATTATACCAGCAACCTCATTATTGGTTTTGTTCTCTTTTCTCGTTTCCACGTTCCAGCACCCCATGTGATCAAATCACATTGTGTCTGGCCAGACGATGATGGATATTGTAACACCGAGAGGGCCCTAACACTACTAGGGAAAATCCTAGCAGCAGCGCTGGTTTTAGGCCTATCAGTAGCGCGGGGCGATGCACTACTGATAAGGCGCTACAGCTAACGTATAGCAGTAGCGTGCCTCTGCCCACACTACTGCTAAATCGACTTAGTAGTAGTGACTTCTCGGAGGAGCGCTACTGGTAATTAGTAGTAGCGCTTCTCCCTGCCCGCGCTGCTACTATTATTTCGTATTTTATTTCTTTTTTATTTCATGTTGTATTCGTACACCTTTACACAAGTTTTCATACAATAGGAATTTAGAAATTGTTTTTACATCATAATGAGTTATTACATCACGGGGTGAAAGAACCGTGGACTAGTTTCAAGTGGATGGACATCCACTTGAAACTAATCCGCGGTTCTTTCACCCAATGATATAATAAATATCATCATCATCATATCATTAACAACTTATCATCATAATACATCATTGTCATATAACACCTCCTCAAGATCATCGTTTTCATCAATGAGACATCACATAGCAAATTGGTCACTAGTCGTAATCACAAGTACTCATCATCATCAACTCTAACACATTGTATCACATAATAAACATATTGTACCTCATAGGACCTACTATATTCTCTTAGGACCTACTATATTCTCTAAGGTAAAATAGCAAAAAACAAGATAGCCCCTAACTCTCCATTATGGAGAATGGAGATTATCCTGTCTCCAATTCTTGCCTTTCTCTTAGTGTTACTTCCAAGAACCTCCTTGCGAATGTCCAAACATTTTTTCCATTATTTGATTAGCATGTGTTCACCGGTTTTAGAAATCCGATATGCATAGGTGAGCTCCTTAGATTGACCTGGCTGTATGTTCAGAACTGCAAGGCGACCATTCTGATACATCAGATGAGGCACACAATCCATCGGGATTTTCTGTTGAAAAACATAGTAATAACTTCGTAGTTAGCAATGATGTACTAGTTTTAGAAGTATGCAAAAGATGCACGGATGTCGTAATAGTAAAAAAATCTTACCAGTGTATCTCCATAGAAGTTACCGTGGTTCAACACGTGCACTAGTGGCACGTATTCACCATAATTTGGAGGAGTTTGATAATAGGTATTGTAATTCTCAAGATAAGTACAATAAGCAATTAGATGACTTTTCTCCTTATAAGTTAATTCGAAGCCATCAGTGTAGTGGGTTTTGTCTACCATCTTCTGCACATTCTTTGAATATTCAAAATAAGCTGTCAATGGAAATAAGCTGTCAACTATTTTGAAATAAACAATATAAATTAGTTAATAACTATGTTTGAGAAACTCACATTGCGGTAGAATCGGAAGCGTATCAACAAGGACCCAAATGTCCATATTGTCTTGCTCGATGTCAGGATCACCAAGATCCATGGTGACAATCATACCCTCATAAAAACCACATTTTGCAAAGTGCTTCCCAATTTTGGCAACCAAAAATGGGTTACGCTCTGAGAATTGTACAGATTTACTTCAAAATCGATATCATGATGGGTCCTTAGGTGTATTTTCTTTGTCTGAAAATTTTCATGGTCTTCAAAACCCATCCTTGCCAAGACATAGCATCTTGCATGGCATGGGATAAGCTAGTCGAATTGTAAAATATGAAAATTAGACGTTGAAATAGTTGAAGTCATTCTTAATTACGAAAAAACACTTGTCGTTGTTGCGTACCGTTTCAACATCGAAGGTCTCCTCGAGCTTAACGATGAAGCGCCGATCTTCATCCAGCTCAATAAACCTGTCGCGCATACCTCGATCGTCATGGCACCAGCTGCACTCCCCCGGGAGACTGTCATCGTCCGAGTACGACATTTCCTACGTTCATAATTCAAAGGTTAAACTTGTACAATTAAATATATGTACTAAAAAACCTAAATTAGATCATTATTTTTCGAGAAAATCCAGGCCACTCAATATTTCCTACATATTCTAGCACAAGTCATGCCAGAATTCACGGAAAAATCCGGCATGACCTTTGCTAAAAAAGGACCTATCAAGCGCCCGAAATTTCCCGGAACGGAAATTAATCAACACTCCGGCAAAACATAGGCCACTCGGAGGTGTAAACTGAACATGAACGGCCACTTGGGCAACCACATATCCTATTTGAGCAACACAAGATATACATGGATATTTGGCTGGTCTCACCTCGATGTCAGAGGGGGTCGGGGACGACGGCGGGGATGATGGAGGGGCTCCTTGATTTCTGCAAAAGCAAAAACTGTATAAGTTATCACTAATACATCCCGAATAATTGCTTAAACTAAAAAATAACAACAAATATGACATGTTCAACTAGTTTTATTAATTCAACTAGTTCTTACTAAATATAATCTTACTATAAATAGAAAAAAAACTAGTTCTTTCTAAAAATAAAGTAGTTCAACTAGTTATATTAATTATCTTACTAAAAATACATTAGTTCTATTAATTCAACTAGTTCAACTAGTTTATTAATTTACTTACTAAACTAGTTCAACTACAACTAAAGTAGTTCAACTAGTTTATTAATTTACTTACTAATTATTTTAAACACTTACTAAAAACAGTAAAAATAAACTACATTATACAATAGTTAACTAGTACCATCACTACTACTAATTAACATTTACTACTGCTAAAAATCATTATCTATGAACCATAAATTAACATCTACTACTACTAAAAAACATCTAGTACTAACTAAGCAGAGAGAACGCGGGTGGGGGAGGGGTGGGGGCTTACAGAGAGGGGAGAGACGGTGGCGGGGAGGTGCTCGGCGACGGTGAGGTAGATGCGGCGAGGGCGGGCTCGGGATCGGGAGGCGGCGACGGGGTTGGGGGAGGCGGCGGCGACGGTGAGGTCGAGAGCGATAGTGAGGTCGAGAGCGGAGGGGGTGGGGAAGGCGGCGGCGATGGTGAGGTCGAGAGCGGCGGCGGGCGGCGGCGGTGAGGTTGACGGCGGCCTCGGGCGGCGGCGGTGAGGGCAGGCTCAGGCTCGGGCGGCGGCGATAGAGGAGTAGGGGAACAGTGGGGGGAAGGAGGACGTACTTAGCGAAATTTTGAGCGGACGGGTGGTTAAGTCGAACTAGAAGTAGCGCACTTCAGGAAACGTGCTATAGCTAAAGTAGCTATAGCGCGTTTTCAGGAAAAACGCTATTGCTAAGTCTAAGCACGCATCAAAAATATACATTGGTCATCATTGATCTTTTTGTATAGAATCTAAATAGTCAACATATGGGACTAAACTTAATTAGGTGCAACACTTAGCAGCAGCGAGTTTTGCAGAAACACGCTGCTACTAAGTACTTTAGCAGCAGCGCGTCCAGGGAAGGGCGCTACTACTATATCTAGCCTGGGGGCAAATCCGTGGCAATTATAGTAGTAGCGCTTGTTTCACCTAGAGCGCTACTGCTATCTAGTTATTAGTAGCGCGGTTCCTTTAAGCTCGCTACTGCTAGTTAGCAGTAGCGCCTATTTTTAAACCGCGCTGCTGCTAAGATTCTGTGTATAACGTTTTCCCTAGTAGTGTAATAATATATCTCCATCGTTGGAGGAGCAAATCACAATCTTGAGCTATCTTGTTCCTTGTCATACTTTTCCATCAACCTGTAAGCCGCCGTAATAGCCACCTAGCTATGGATGATGTTTAACAAACCCAAAAGTTAACGAAGCAAGAACGAAGGAACTCAACACTCTCATGGTCTAATGAATTATACAAACATTAACTTTCTCCGTGTTATTAACCATTTACTTGTGACGAATGTATCTCATAGCATAACATCAATCCAGGTCGATTCAGCACAAGTGTTATTCTAACATTGCGCCCTCAAAATTGCCGGCATAGTAATGCCCATGATCAGGAAAACAGGACCATCATGCAACACTTGAGCAGGTCATAGAGGCATGACTAGGAATACATTTTACTGTTTAATATACCACATGTGCAAATGAGTTTCACTCCAAGCCTCGTGGTTATTGCAGATTCGAGAATCATTGCAATTATAACATGGAACATAAACTTCAACTACGAACTTGGAGATATAAAATAATTATTATTACTACCTCTAGGGCATATCTCCTACAAAACACTATGTGTTATAACAATTGACTTGTGACGATATCATCTCAAAGTATAACAAAACAAGTTTGGGTCATTTTAATATGACCGTTCTTCTAACGTCATACTCTCAATATTATTTTAGGACTATCATTACACTTAACGATATCTTAAGATCCGGAAAACGTGATCACCAACAACACTTGAGCTAGCCTTAGAGGCAAGACTAGGAATCTTATTTCCCCGTTTATCGTTCTACACGTGCATATGAGTTTTCCACTGAATTGCATATTCCAGGACCATATCAGTTATATCATAGAATATAAAATCTTAATTATGAACATGAAAGTATAACAATACAATATTATTGCCTCTAGGACAAATTTCCAACAAATTCAACATTGTACAATTATAATCAAAATCTTGGAGACAACTATGTGACTCTGACGCCCCACTAGACGACGAATGACCCAACCCCAGCAGGAGCAACGACGCCCTATACCTTAGTCTAATGGGTTTGGTTCACTCGCCTTGCTAGATTAACCGTACCTTACATACTCACCACTGTTATGTTGCCACACACACTTCTGTCTCTGAATACACCTCTAGCCCGTAGGTGGGCAGAAATGTCCTTGTTGTACCACATTGTCGTCTTCAACCATGATGTACTAATTGCGCTGAATTTATCTGAGATTCACCTCAGTTCGATGGCCCTTACCTAGGGTTCTTGAGAAATGGTCGTGTCTAGCCCAATTGCCAGAAGATGTTTTTATCTTTTGTACTCACTTCACAAATGTGTAGTCAAATATATGCCTTTGTATGAATTTGATAATTTTTCTTGCATGATTTCTATTTGTAAAATAGGCATAATTTACGCTTTAATTTTATACTTGGTAATAATTTAATTTTTTTACACCACAATTTTATCTAATAAAAATTTATATTACTTACCTTTTGTAGTTAACCACATTATTCTTTTGCTAAATATTAGTGTCATTCTTTGTGATATTGTTCTAATGTTAATCACTAAAAAGTACATTCTTTGTGCTATCTTTAAGCAGTATTGTATAACAAAAACTATGTTAGTTGTTTTCGTTTTGGAGACATCAACCCCTTAAAAAGGCCTTTAAACCAAGTAATGTTATATGTGAGAAAAACATAAAGTAAAAGATTGCGTGGATCAATAGATGAATTTGTGACGTTGCATGAATGTATTGATGCAGTTGTGTGTGGTCATGTATATTTAATACCTTACAATATCATGGTAGAAATATTTATAAACATATATGGTCCACCGGTTTCTAGGCTACGATATAGCCAAATAGAAAAGTCTAGAGTGTATGTGTTGTTTAGAAAAGTCTACCATCTAACCATTGACACACTCCTTTACAGTTCCCTGTAAAATGTGTCTTACATCTCGTATTTTAGTTTGATAATGAAAGCACAAGTGCTCCCTGGGTGATTTTGGTAATTAATGTCAACATATCTCTTATTGGACTAATATTTTTATCTAGTATATTTCAGAAAGTTGAACAAAGGCGTGGCATGGACAAGAGGATGTGGAACCCTTTTGAGAAGCTAAGGACAAAGATTGGCAAAAGCTCAAGACTCTTCATTTCTATTTTAGTGATCCAAGATTACATTGAGTCCATAGGAAAGCCAATACTATTAAAAGGGGATGAGGTGTTGCTTAATGGTCTACTTGCTCAAAGTGCTTAGTGATATGCTCCAAAGCCTTCAACCACTTTATCATTTCCACATATGTCCTAAACCTAAAGTCAAACTCGGCCCCGCCGATTTGATCTATCCGGCGCCACCGAGTTCATTTGACATAGCCACTGCCAGAAACCCTAATCAGTTCGGTCTCACCGATGGGATCTCGGTCTCATCGAGATGGGCTTGCAAACTCTCTGTTGTCTGTTGCAATTATTTCAGTCCCACCGAGATAAACAGTCGGTCCCACCGAGTTTGCTTGACCAACTCTCTGTTTGTTTTTTACCAAAGGCGGTCTCACCGAGTTTGTGTAATCGGTCAAACCGAGTTTAGGTTTTACCTTAACTCTAGCACATCGGTCCCACCAAAAAGCCTAACGTTCACATTTTGAACCAGGTCGGTCTCACCGCGTTTCACTATTCGGTCCCACCGAGTTTGGTAAATTGTGTGTAACGGTTAGATTTTGTGTGGAGGCTATATATACCCCTCCACCCCCTTCTCCATTTGTGAGAGAGTCATCAGAACGTGCCTACACTTCCACTACTCATTTTCTGAGAGAGAACCACCTACTCATGTGTTGAGACCAAGACATTCCAATCCAACCACAAGAATCTTGATATCTAGCCTTCCCCAAGTTGCTTTCCACTCAAATCATCTTTCCACCATATCCACATCTGTGTAGAGAGTTGAGTGTTGGGGAGACTATCATTTGAAACACAAGAGCAAGGAGTTCATCATCAACACACCATCCATTACCTTTTGGAGAGTGGTGTCTCCTAGATTGGTTAGGTGACACTTGGGAGCCTCCGTCAAGATTATGGAGTTGAACCAAGGAGTTTGTAAGGGCAAGGAGATCGCCTACTTCGTGAGGATCTACCCAAGTGAGGCAAGTCCTTCGTGGGCGATGGGCATGGTAGGATAAACAAGGTTGCTTCTTCATGGACCCTTCGTGGATGGAGCCCTCCGTGGACTCGCGCAACCGTTATCCTTCGTGGGTTGAAGTCTCCATCAACGTGGATGTACGATAGCACCACCTATTGGAACCACGCCAAAAATCTCCGTGTCTCCAATTGCATTTGCACACTCCAATCACATCCCTTTAATTTCTTGCAATTTGCATGCTTTACTTTCCGCTGCCCATATACTCTTGCCATGCTTGCTTGAAATATATTGTGAATGTTTAAACTTGTGCTAAAACTCCACCTTAACTTGAAGAGCTTAAAAACTGCTACCTTTCTTTGTTGAGGGTCTAATCACCCCCCTCTAGACACCTCTTCTCGATCCTTTCAGATAATCACCTTACATCACAAGTGTTTTGTGTTTGTGTTGAAATTATGTGGGTTTGGTTATATCTTTAATAAATTTTGCACTTATGTGATTTGATGTTTGATATGCTTGCCACACTGCATGAGAATTAACTATTATATACATGTGACTCCACCAATTTCTCAATAAAAACTTTTATTTACACATGCATATAATTAATATGGGAATTACTCCTCTAGGAACATTAGGAGTATACCTACCATCCATCTAAGAGAGACTACCCTCCTAGTTAAAGTAGCCGACCTACCATTACAATGTTTTGGTCAAACCAGGTGCCCAATTCGCAAAAAAGGGGGTGCACCATATTGGTTCATGGTGTGTGGACATGCTAGAACAATTTGATCATTTTTTTCTTCATTTTTTGGCAATCGAATGTGTTTTTTGTTTGAGGGAAATATCATGTTATTTATCAGTGTACAATAGCAGGGTTTGGAAGATTAAAAAGGCCACCGACATCTTAGAGTAATAACTCTTCGAGGTGTCTTTGTCAATATCAAGACTTGTTGGTTGAATCTTAGAGATGCTCATAGCGATAGGTTGTTAAGCAACGTTTTCCTCTTAAGTGAGTGGCCTAAGGTTATCAATCTGTGAGAGGCAATGACAAGATTTTTTTCCTCTCAAACAACTCCAAAGCAAACATAACATAATTTCTTGTGCCCCAATTTTTTTAATGTAGATGTCAATTATAGTAGACTCTTGGTTGCAACGAAATATCAACATTTAATCATATTTTGCCTTTTTTGCATTTTTGAACAATTAATAAATGTTAAAAACAATACTAATCAAAATATTTTAGAGTGTTTTTTTATTTAGGAAATGACGCTAGGTTTGGCACCTTCACTCTTGGCATCTCTTGTAACACATGGTGGCATATAAAAATAAGTATAGGCGTGAGAGTTGATCGATACACACATGATGGAATATAAAAATAAATATATGCATGAGATTTGATTGATAAATCCTACATACTCATAACAATAATTGCATATAAATAATATACAAAATGTTATAGTTATATCTATCTTTCCTTAATTCTGGCTTCCCCAACTCCATTCATAGGGCAACACATGGAGGTTGCGAGTGGGGTTATGGGTCCTCCATTGGTGGATTAGACTATCCATTCTACTAGAAGTGTTGGTCGCGCTTTGCTGCGTCATTGGTATGTTGTTGGGTTTCTTTAAAATTTAGTCACACTGTTTCAAAATATAAGGTGTATTACTTTTTTGAAAAGTCAAACCTTTTAAGTTTGATCAAATTTGTAGACAAATGTATTAAAATTCATATTGTCAAATTGGTATGATTGAATTCATCATGAATGAATTTCCATATTTTTTTTGTTTAATATTGTGGACGTTGATATTTTTTTTTCTGAATTTGGTCGAAGTTAAAAAAATGACATTCCAAAATACTAATACCCCTTATATTTTGGAACTGATGGTATATTTAGTTTGGTGTGTGGGAGAGATGATAGAGTGTGTTTTATTATTACTCCCTCCATTTTTGTATACAAGGCCACAAACCCATATTACAGGTACCAAGAAAAAAGTTAATGCATTCCTAAGTCAAAGTTGCAAGCCAGCTTGTCTCCTTATTTGCCGTGTTAATTAATGTGTATTTTCTCTCCCACGCACAACAAGTCAATGCTCTCACTCCTCTTTGATTGATTAATGAGGCACATGCAAGCCATCCTTCTCATTCCCGCATGCATGCAAGGGATAATTAATGTCTTCCTTTGTTACTATCATTAATTTTAATACGAGGCAAACACCATTAATTTTGCCTCGATTAGTGTTACTGGCCTTGTATAGTTACAAATTGTATTTTTGATAGTGGCCTTGTATATAAAAATGAAGGGAGTATTTATAATGTTATAATCTGACGAGCCTTCCGTGGTGTGGTTCCATGTCATCCGCTAACCAATGTATTTTTAAGTGATGAATTTCTGCGTCAATGGCTGTATGTACTATATTGATGCCTATAGTATCATATGATGGTGCTTTTTTCTGGTTGGTGGGAAAGTGCGCATTATTGATATCTTTGTATATGCCGGTTGCTACCGATTGATTTGAAAATTCGTTGGTCTAGTCAAAATCGTAAATCAAATCCAAAAGTTAAATACCTCAATTCACTGAAAGAGTTTCGAAATTAGCGAACATACGGAATTAAAAGAATTAAATGAGGTATAACCAATTTTAAAAGTACCGCTCTCATTACTCCTTCAAGATTGAGCTACAGCTTCGTGTAAAGCAACACCAATTACTCCTTCCAGTGTCGTGTAAAGCAACAGTTCAGCCACCAATTACTCCTTCCAGTGTTCTCCGCGCAAAGATGATTGTTTTTTTCTTCTTTTTTGCTACGCGAATTTATTTTAAAAAAATTGAAATGGAAGTTGAATCCCCCACAAACGGCAACAACCGAACCTAACGCTGCGTCCTCCGTGTTCACTTCCGTCCAAAGTGCTGCTTTTTGGTATTCACTGATACTGCGGGATTATAAAACGACAGGCCAAGAGCAACTCTACCAGATCCGCATCCGTCCCTCACCCGTAAAATAACCGCCATAATGCAGGTAGA
The DNA here is from genome assembly GCF_003073215.2 of Triticum urartu. Classification (NCBI taxonomy): domain Eukaryota; kingdom Viridiplantae; phylum Streptophyta; class Magnoliopsida; order Poales; family Poaceae; genus Triticum; species Triticum urartu. Next base: position 480,704,990 of record NC_053026.1, read on the forward strand.
GGCAAAAAAAACCTGCCCAATCAGACTCTGCATCCCACTCCGGTCCGTAAAAAATTTTGAGGGACACGGCCAAATCCCGCCCCTAACCCGGGAATATGCGGGTTTCCCCCTCACGGCTGTGGTGCCCAGCAACATAGAGAAGCAGTTGGCGGGAGGGACATTTCAGCCCGCGCGCCTCCCCCCTCCTTCCACCGTCGACCGCCTTTGCTTCCGCCCGCCCGCCGCCGGCGATTCCGGCCAAATCTGCGGGCGGAATCGCGCCGCGGAGCCACCCCACACCCTCCTGCGTCGAGACGTTGCACCGACCTCCTCCCCCCTCCCGGATCCGGCGAGAAGAGCCGCCCTCGTCGCTGCCGCCACCGGGGGATCGACCACCGTCGAGCTCGCCTCCTCGTCGCCGCCCGGGATCACCCGCCGCATCCGCCATCGGTTAGTGCGTATTTTTGTGATTTTTGCGAGCGAGCGATATAGTTGATTGACGTGCCAGTACACATGTAGATGGAGTTGAGCCCGTGCGAGAAGTTCTTGCTCTCCGATTTGTCCGATTCGGACGACTCGGATGTTGAGACCATGGTTGCGAACTTTCGGCAACAGACATTAGTCATGGCACTTGCCGTGAAGGAGCACGAACACGAGAACCGGAAGAGGAGGCGAGGATCGACCGATAGACGTGTTTGCATTCCTCGGAATCGTCATCTTGGAAACGAGATATTGATGCAAGACTACTTCGCGGAGAATCCTACATATACACCGCACCTCTTTCGGAGAAGGTACCGAATGCGCCAATCCCTCTTTGTCAAAATTGTTCAAGCTTGCGAGGCAAATTGCCAGTATTTTACTCAAAGAAGAAATGTCGCGGGCTTATAGGGATTGAGTGCATATCAAAAAATCTCCGCGGCAATGCGGTTGATTGCATATGGTGTTCCGGCTAACTATGCCAATGAGTACCTTCACATTGGTGAAGATACTACAATTGAGTCTGTGCGTAGATTTACAAAGGTGATCATCCGTGTCTTTGGTCATGAGTATCTTGATGGCATCTAATGAGAGGAGAGGTTGTCTTGGCATGTTAGGTAGCATTGATTGTATGCATTGGACTTGGAAAAATTGCCCCAAGGCATGACAAGGAATGTATTGTGGCAAGTCTCGTGATGCAACAATTGTGTTAGAGGCTGTAGCATCCGAGAATTTATGGATTTGGCATTGCTTTTTTGGTATGCCGGACACTCTCAATGATATCAATGTGTTGCAACGGTCTCATTTGTTTGCTAGGCTTGCTAGTGGTGATGCTCCTGCTTGCAACTACATTATCAATGGGCATGAATACACAAAGAAGTACTATCTTGCAGATGGTATATACACTTCTTGGTGCACATTTGTCAAAAGCATCAAAGAACCCAAAACTAAAAAACAATGTGAATTTGTAAGGGTGCAAGAGGCAGCCCGAAAAGACATTGAAAGAGCATTCGGTGTTTTGCAATCTAGATTTGCCATTGTCCGTGGTCCTGCTCGTTTTTGGGATAAGAAAACCTTGAAAAATATCATGACATGATGTGTTATCCTGCACAATATGATTCTTGAAGATGAGAGAGGAATGAACTTGGAATTCTTCTACGACAATGTAGGTAGCCGTGTCAAACCAGGTAGAGACCCTAACCGCATTAGAGCTTTTCTTCAAACATACAAGGAGATTGAAAATGCAAACACACACTTTCAACTTCAAGAGGATCTCATTGAGCACCATTGGCAAAAGGCTGGACAGTGACTAATTTTTGTATTCATTTGTATTTGTATTCATGACAAGTTTTGTATTGCATTATTTAAGTTTTCTACGATGATTTGAATAATTATTTGTAATGTGAATGATTATTGTATTATGTTTGATTTGAATAGTTTAGTTTTGCTTTTGATTATTGTATCATGTTGGATTTGATATTTGCGGGCCGATGAGATGCGAGATGCAGCGATGCAAAAAGCAAACCTCGTAAAGCCGACCCGTAGAAAAGCATATTCCGCGAATATACTTTTATACGGGTCCATTTGAGGGGTCTACATCTGTAGCCATCTACGCCGGCCCGCAAAGACCATTTTATGCAAACTGCAAACACGTTTTGCGGGCCGACAGAATGCAGGGTCTGCTAGAGTTGCTCTAAATGCCCTGTTCCTTTCCGTCCAAATGAAACACGCAGGATTTAGGCTTTTTCTACGAACTTGTACCTGGAAGCGACGTTCGTGAACGTAAAGCAAGCAGTAACGAGAAGTCAAGCTAATACTACTGGGCAACTGAAAAAAGGGCACCGGTTAAGCTCCTGCCAATCGACTACTCTTGACCACACACAAACAAACAAACAAACCAAAAAAAACTACTACTCTTGACGAATTGCATGAACACCCTATCCCCTTACGAGGTTTGCCAAAAAAGAGAGACACTCCCAAAACTTGTGGGTGTAGTGGTGTACACGTGTGCACATTGACAACTATTCCACAGCATCTAGCTTAACTCTAGACCGAACTTTTCCCACGATGTATTTTCTGATTACCAGGACCGCTTTACGGGCCTCCTTGGTTCTATCCAAGAAGGAACACTTACAGAACTCGCGGTCAGAACACCGGAGACCACCACCGGCGGTGTCCAGTGTAAGGCACTCCAGTGATGATGTGGTTTCGAGAATATGGCACGTCAGCTCAACCAAGCTCTTTGAAGGGTAGAACCGAGATATCTTCACTTCCTTGAGCTTGTCATGGCGGCATCCTAGCATCTTCCTTAGATGTGAGGGATCTTCAGAAAGCAACTCATTGGTGTGTTCTAGCTGTGTCTGAACCTGAAGATACAAACAATAGTTTAAATACTTGAATAGATGGTTCAACCATAGAGACTTGTTATATCTGCATGATGAGTGCATTCAAAAATATTGGCAGGGTGAAGAGTGACTTACATTCAGTATGAATGTCTCGAAGGAGGGAGCCGCACCAAGAAAAGAAACTAGAGAAAAATAGTCGTAGTCACCATGAACATGAATACTAATACTCAGGTACTTCAGGTGGAGGAACTTGCTAGGCGCCAATGCCATTCTTGTATTTACCACCTGCATAAATATGCCATATGTTAATTAATATTCCAAGGTATCACTATTGTTCTATGCATAAGAGTGCTACTGAATAATCACAGAACGTTCCCTACTTCCCTTCCAAGAAAATGATCACAAAGAGTTTTAGAATATACCTCACGGGGTGAATATATGCTAAAAGTTTCAAGATTCGGCGCAATGGATGGAAGCTCTTCGAGTGCATAACAGAGGGGGCGGCAATCGAACATCTCTAGGTTCTTCAGTCGCAATGATTCTCCAAGTGAGACATCTACTTGGCCAAATGTAATAAAGCAAAACCTATAAATATTTGGAGCTTCAATCTTTATATCTGCAGTTTGGGGCAAATTAATACATGCAGGTTGCTGAGCCGCTGCAGCTGGAAAGGTATCTTCAAGCAAGTTATATCGAAGCATCTCGAGAGTTCCAATCGCTCCAAAGCAACACAGCTGGAAAAACGTACCCTAACTCGTCCCCTGAAATTCCCACACACTCAAGATGCAATACCGTCAGGCATGTCAATCTCAAGCAACCAAGACTGACTGTAGGATGGAAGGAACAGTCAGTAAGTTGAAGATACCAGATCGAGCTCCCATTCCCATTAAACAAAACATGGCAAGGGAAGCTGACTGCCTCCCTCTCAGGCATCACAAGGGTAAGTTTTTCAATGCCAGGTTTAACCACTATCTCAAGCCACCTAGAGGATTGGGGTTGTAGCAACAGGATAAATCAAGCTCGAATGTCTTCACGCCAATGCCTGAGTGTTTTTTTCAAAATGTAATCAACTCTGTAGGTGAAATCCATGCCATCCGGCAACACTATTGTTTGAATATTAAAGGTAAGGTTGGTATAGCATTTCCAAGAACTTCGAAAGGCATGAGATATGCAGGCAGCACGGGCAGCGTCTCGTAGCGTCATTAGGGAATGAATATGACATCAAATGTCCTGGGTCCACAAGAATGGAAGACAAGTTAAAACATTAGAATTGTAAAATAAAATGTCTTCCTCATTGGTGTGAAGGGAGGGGGAGCCACTAGAAGCATAGTACTACCTCTGTCTCAAATACGTAAGTGTGATAGTGTCAAAAGACGTCTTACATTTTGAGACAGAGGGAGTAACATTCTCGTAAACTGAGCAGTGGATAGATAAGTTTCTCTTTCCCGAGTGCTACAAGTTAACAATAGTGGTTGATATGCACTCGTGTAAATCAAAATGCATGGAAGTGTTAGAAGAATTGTGTAGAGATAGGAAAGTTGTTTAATTTGTATCTCTTTCTATCTCTTCTTCTGTTTTATCTCTCTCAACCTCCTGTAACAGTCACGATCGATCTCCTCTCGATCGTTCTTGTAAGCCACGGCATACAGCATATATATACAACCGCGGCCCGAGCAAAGGGTTCAACGCTTCCATAAACCTTTTACATGGTAACAGAGCTTCTTCCTCGATAGATTGGATAGAGATCGCATCTAGCTACCAGGTGACCGCAGCCATGTCCACCACCACCGCATCCATGACGCCCAGCACCATGGGTGCGCTCACCACCTCCTTCTCCTCCACGTTTGCGTCATCATCCACCTCCAACTCCACCACCTCCTTCCTCGGATCGCCGCCGCAAGAGAAGCTGACGAGGGGCAACTTCTTGCTCTGGAAGGCCATCGTCCTACCACAGATCAAGGGCGCGCAGATGGAACATCATCTCGACGCGAAGAGCCCGGCATCGCCGGCCACCCTCACCATCACCAAGGACGGCAAAGAAGAACAGGTGCTGAACTTTGCGAGATCCCTCTGGTTTGCACAACAACAATAGCTCCAAGGCTACTTGATGGGCTCCCTCTCCCGCGACATCCTTGCACAAGTCGCCACGCTACAGACGCCGGCTGAAGTCTGGCGCACCATCCACGACATGTTCGCCGCCCAGAGCCAAGCCCAAGCTATCAATACCCGCATCGAGCTTACGAATCTTCAAAAAGGTAACATGACTATGGCCGAATATCTTGGAAAGATTAAGAGCCTCACAGATGAAGTTGCCTGCACTGCTGCCGCGCTCTTCGATCCGGAGATCGTGTCCAAGATCTTGGCCGGGCTGGACATGGACTACAATCCAGTCGTCTCGGCCCTTGCAGCTCGGGTGGAGCCGATCACCGTCCAGGAGCTATATAGCCAGCTCCTGAGCTTCGACGCCCGCCTCAGCCTCCTTCATGGCGCCAGCTTCTGTCAATCCTCCGCCAATGCCGTCTCGCGTGGCCGCGGCCGTGGGCGTGGTCACCACGCGCAACGCGGCAGTGGGCGTGGGCGTGGCAACTCCCAGGACAACGGATACAACAACAACTACAGCAACGCCGGAGGCGGCAACTACAACAATTCTGGCAACAGATCAGGGGGTGGTGGCTTCAACAACAACACTAGCCGCCGCTCCTCCTCTTCCTCTCATGGTCGCCCTCGCTGCCAACTCTGCAAGAAGGCCGGCCATGAGGTTATGGATTGCTGGCACCGCTTTGATGAGGACTACGTTCTCGATGCTAAACATGTTGTTGCAGCCATGCGTGAGCAAGGAGGAGATGGCGTGTGGTATGTTGATTCCGGCGCCACGGACCATGTCACAAGTGAGCTAGAGCAGCTGTAGCGACCAGACCTCAAACAGTCTGATCTCTGTGCTCCGTGTCATCCCTGGATCAGTAATGCTGACACCACACTGTACTCGGAGGATTTATAGCAGAGTAGCAATCACACACTTATTACATCGAGTGTCTCATAAGAGAACTTATTACAATAAATATGGCTTAAGGCCATCTAATAACGATAACAGCGGAAGGCTTGGAAGATAAGTGAGTCTATCAACTCCAACGGCATCACTGAGTATAGAACCACGACCTAAAAACTCCTTAATCGTCGTCTGAAAAGTCTGCAACATTAACATTGCAGCCCGAAACGGGTCAGCACATGGAATATGCTGGCAAGGTAACACATAGAGAGTAATGGAATGAAACAGCTATACTATATGCATATTTGGCTGGTGGAAAGCTCTATGGTTACGGTTTTGCGTAAAGCCAATTTTTCCCTACTTCAAAGGAATAAATTTATTTAACTATCATGGTAGTTGTTAAACATTGAGAATGGTTGACAGCATTCTCAATCCCAATTAAGCATCATCATTAAACATAACCCAACAAAATTAATTTAAAGTAACATGTTGAGATTCACATGATAATCCAGGTACTAGATACTCAAGATGTCCATAACCGAGGACACGGCTAATCATGATTAGTTTATTACACTCTGCAGAGGTTTGCGCACTTTTCCCCACAAGACTCGATCGCCTCCGTTTGGTTTCTCGCACTACATGGTGTTTGAGAAGACGGATGACCGAGACATAGTCTTTCAGAAGCGCTAGCACCTTACGATCGGGTAGACCGTACCACCTACATCCCCTACATCTGCTAGTCTGCCACTGTAAGAGTTCGCATGACTTAGTCAACTATGCTAGAGCCCATAATAGCTTGTGGCTGCACACGGAAGTTTCTAGTATGAATAGTCTCATGATCCCTTTGAGCCTGGGTGGCGGTCCAAAAGAAAACAGGCAAGTCCTGGAATACCCAGGTGCCTCAATCCACCAAGATGTGTGTTTAAGTTGCCACCTTAGATAAACCATTAATTAACAAAACTCACATCTGTCATGGATATCACTCACCCAATCTACGTCTACTAGCATAGCATAGCATAATAAGCAAACGTAGAAGTAACTCCCAAAGGTTTGATAATAAACAGGTAATAGGTACTACCTCAACTACTTCCCATCCCACAATTTAATTAGATCCTAATCATGCAATGTTTGAGGATTGATCTAATGCAATAAAACTGGGTAGTAGGAAAGGTATGATCAAAGTGTTACTTGCCTTGCTAATGATCCGGGAAACCTAGCGATTCGAAGTAACAAGCGGCGCACTCCGGGTATTCTATCACAAACAAAGAAACAAGCATACAATAAGTACTCATCTAATGCACGGGTAAAACTTAAGAACTCTGGTTGGCAAAAAGAATCAAATCGAACGAAGCAACGGAAGTCAAACGGCGAAAGAAAATAACTTCGTTCTACTAATCTGGATCTAGGGCAAATTTTACAGTAGCAAAATCTTGTTTAAGTTGGTTAAACGGATAGAGGGTTTCAAGACGAAACTTCAGGCGCTTGAATCGTCTGATTCCGATAAACGAGAGAAAAGTTATACTAAAACGAAAATCGGATCAGGAATCGCGATCAGAAAAATCGCGGATTTAATCCGAGAAAAAGAAAAAAACGACGAACGCTCGCTAAATTAAATAAACCGGAAAACCGATCTATTTAAAAAAACCGAAACTAAAAAACCAACGGAAAAACCGAACGGTTTTTTGAAAAAAATAAAAAAAATGGCCCAGATTTCGAGGCGGCGGCGGACCTCGGGCGGCGGCGAGGCGGCGCGGTGGCGGCGGGGCGGCGGCGGGGCGGCGCGGCGGCGGCGAGGCGGCGCGGCGGCAGGGCGGCGGCGGCGGGGGCGGCGGCGGGGCGGCGCTAGGGTTCGGCTGGGGCTGGGGCTGGACCTCTCCCCGGCTTATAAAGGCTAGCCGAGCCGGAGTCCTAGTCGGACACGGCCCGTAGGTCGGTTCGATATTTTTTTTAAAATAATTACGCGTAGAAGAAAAATAAAAAGAAATACTAAACGGACTCCAAAAATTCCGAAATAAATTTTCACGGGCTTCTAAAATCAAGCCGCACAAGGTGAACATTTATTTGGGACCTAAATGCACATTTTTCCTAAATTCAAATAAAACACCGAAAAACTCCGAAATAAAATCTTATTTGATTTTATTATTAAATCCTCAATATTTCTTTATTTTGGGAAAGTCATTTTATTCCCTCTCTCATATTTTTGTAATAGAAATAACTGATGATAAAATAAATAAAATCAAATGATCCTATTCTCAAAATTTGAGAAAACTCAAATATAAAAATAACGAAATCCCCAACTCTCTTCGTGGGTCATTGAGTTGCGTAGAATTTCTAGGATCAACCAAAATGCAAAATAAAATATGGTATGCATTGATGATCTAATGTATAACATTCCAAATTGAAAATTTGGGATGTTACAAACCTACCCCCCTTAAGATGAATCTCGCCCTCGAGATTCGGGTTGGCTAGAAAATAGGTGAGGGTGGTCTTTGAGCATATCTTCCTCTCGTTCCCAGGTGGCTTCATCCTCTATGTGGTGGCTCCACTGAACCTTGCAAAACTTGATAACCTTGCTGCGGGTAACTCGGCTGGCAAACTCGAGGATCTTAACTGGTTTCTCCTCGTAGGTCAAATCGTTATCCAACTGAATAGTTTCCAACGGCACTGTGTCTCTCAAAGGTATGTCAGCCATCTCCGCGTGGCACTTCTTTAACTGAGAAACGTGGAACACATCATGAACTCCTGACAATCCTTCGGGCAATTCCAACTTGTAGGCCACTTCTCCCATACGCTCCAAAACTCGACACGGTCCTACAGATCGTGGCGCTAACTTCCATTTAATTGCAAAATGCTTTGTTCCCCGAAGTGGAGATACTCGAAGATAAGCTCTATCTCCGACTTCGTAAACTGTCTCCTTGCGTTTAGAATCTGCATAACTTTTCTGTCTGGACTGGGCTACCTTGAGCCTATCGCGAATCAACTTCACCTTCTGTTCAGACTCTTTAATCAAGTCAGGTCCAAACAACTGGCGGTCTCCAACTTCGTCCCACGATAACGGTGTCCTGCACCTCCTTCCGTACAAAGCTTCAAAAGGGGCCATCTTTAAACTGGTTTGGTAACTGTTGTTGTAAGAGAACTCTGCATATGGCAAATTATCGTCCCAACTAGATCTATAATCTAGTGCACAAGCTCTCAGCATATCCTCCAAAATCTGATTGACTCTCTTGGTCTGTCCATCTGTCTATGGATGAAAAGCTGTACTGAATTCTAGCCTGGTACCCAAAGTTTCATGCAACTGCTTCCAGAACTTTGAGGTAAACTGGGTTCCTCTATCTGATACGATACTCCTTGGAACTCCATGCAAACATACGATCCTGGTCATGTATATCTTTGCCAACTTAGCACTGGTGTAAGTGGTCTTTACTGGGATGAAATGAGCTACTTTCGTCAATCGATCAACTACAACCCAAATCGAGTCATAGTCTGAACGAGTCCTGGATAATCCCGTGATAAAATCCATGCCTAGCTTATCCCACTTCCATTCGGGTATCGGCAATGGTTGTAACAATCCTGCTGGCTTCCGATGCTCTGCCTTTACTCTCTGACATACATCACAAACTGCTACATGTCGTGGTTCTAACTCTGACAGTGACGTAGGGGGGTATGTATGGAGAGGCTAGATCTCAGCTATTGGGAAGTTGTAAACACACCACGATGTACGAGTTCAAGCCCTTCGCGGAGGAAGTAACAGCCCTACGTCTCGGTGCCCGGAGGCGGTCGACTAGATTACTGGCGTGTGAATAACAGGGGTGCGAACCCTTCATACTGAGGAGGGGGGTGGCTTATATAGAGTTCGTCGGCCCCCTCCTGCCCTCAGTAATGCAGGGTTTAAGGTACATTTAAGGTTGGGCGTTACTGGTAACGCCCTTAAATAAAGTGCTATAATGACCATAAAGACTACTTAATAGCCGACCGTTTGCCTGCGGAGTGACTTTAGGTCTCCTGGCGGTCGAGTGGTTGGCTTCATGGTCGAGTGATAGCTTCTTGGTCGAGTGTCTTGAACCCGTCGAGTGGGATACCTTCAAGTCGATTGAAAGGTGACTTCTTCTAGGGATGTCCTAGGGTAGGGCTTTTTGGACAGGTCCGTGCCCCTACCCTAGGTACATGGCTTCATCATTAGCCCCCGAATGGATCGAGGTTAGAGTGGGGAAAGAGTTGGAGATCTTTCCGACTGGTTCTTTGGGCTACGTGAGCGCCTCGTTTTGGGTCAATCGTCACGGATGACGTTGCCAACCTTTTTCAGTCGCCTTGATCCATTCCAGGCCTTTCGTCGAGTGAATTTCTTTATTTGTGACATACCGAGCGTCGGCGCGGGCGGGGTCTTCCGTTTTGACAAGTTGTTCTGCAGCCCGCGGATGTCGTGGGATTTTGGATTTTGGGAAGCGTGCGGGACAGGAGCGGCCGCAGTAATCGGAAGCGATAAAGCGGAAGCTCCTCGATCCCCGCGTCGCCTTTTTCGCCACGTACTGCGCGCGCGTCCGCTGCGGGATTTGACTGGATAGTTTGGGCCTACCAGTCAGACACTCGGGAGCGGCCCCTTATAAATCGCCGCCTCGGGGTTTCCAAGTAGTGCGCTCTCTTCTCCTCCTTTCTTCTTCCTCTCTCCCTTCGCAAATCCTTCCGCCACCTCCGTTCTCGCCCCAGTGCAGCAGGCCCGTGCAAGACTTCGCCGGTGACAATGACGAAGGGCAAGACCTCCGCTCTAGAGCGCGTGAAGAAGGCGGCGGCGCAGGGGAAGGGGAAAAGATCTGCTCGGGGCGGATCCTCCTCAAGGTCCGCTCTGCCCAAGGGCTGGATCCAGGGCGATTGGATGCCGTCAGTGATCCGGCAAGAGGATCTCGACGACATGGTCGAGGGGGGAGTCATTCCCCACGAGGCTGCGCGTCTTCCGGGGAGAGAGATCGAACCTCAACCCCGCGATGGTGAGTGCGTGCTCCTAGCCACCCACATCGACCGAGGGTTTTCTCTGCCGCCCCATCCTTTTTTCCAGAGCTTCTTGAACTTCTTCGGAGCACAGCTCCACCACTTTACTCCCAACTCCATTGTATACCTTGCCGCTTTCATTTCCATGTGTGAGGCTTTCTTGGGTTGCCGCCCCCATTGGGGACTTTTCAAGCACATCTTTACCTGCCGTTCTCAATCGGTCAAGAAGGCCAAGTCGAGTGACGAGAGGACACAGGTGATCCAGTTGTGCGGGGGCTTGGCGATCTAGACGAGGGGGAAGAGCTGTTTTCCATCCATTACTTCCCCGGAGTCGGTCCGTGGCTAGCAGGCGACCTGGTTCTACTGTCAGGACCAGGCGACCCCAGGACAGTCGACTGGTCTCCCCCCTTTCTCACTCGACCAAGCTGAAAAACCTGCTTCTCTGAAAGTGACGCCGGAGGAAAGGGCCCAAGTCAAAGTGCTGGCCGGTCGAGTGGTTGAGCTTGTCCGTGAGGGCGTGACGGGCATGGATTTGCTGGACGTCTTCCTCCGGAGGCGCATCCAACCGCTCCAGGCTCGTGACCATCCGATGTGGCTGTACTCGGGTCTTGACAACACCACTCGGATCCACCCGGAGAAGGTCACTGATGAGATGCTGGAGGGGTGGCTGTCGAGCATCACAGGAAACAAGGACAACCCCCGAGGAGCCAGGAGGGTAATTCCACTCGACAACTCGTACGACGTGGACCAGGTATGTCTCTATGCTCCCGACTGAGATCTTGTTTTTCTTCATTGGTCTTCTTTGAGTTGGTCGATTGACCTTTGTCTTGTCTGTTGTTTTTCAGGCGACTACTGAGATGTACTCGACGCCCAATGGGGCACAGGGGCCAATTGAGGAAGGGGAGGCGAGCGGAGGTGAGAGCGGGGACGATCAAGGGGAGTGGGAGTCCGACGGTGAAGGAGAGGGAGGCGACGACGTCGACTCCAGCGAAGAGGAGGAGGAGGAGGTTGAACCCCCCCACCCGGAGGGGCGATCCAAGCTCACGCACGATCCAGCGAGGGAGCGTGGTAGTGCGACTGCTCCTGTTGGGCAGTCGTCGAAACGCCCTCAGACCTCTTCTCCTACGCCGACTGGAAAGGCTCCCAAGCACCTGCGCGCAGCGCCGTCCAAGCCGCCCAAGGCTCTGCCCAAGATGAAGATGGCTGTCCCCACCATTTCTGGGTAATAATAAAACTTGCTTTCCTTTGTCGACCGTGGACGTATCCTTGGTCGATTCACTGAGCCAACTGACTGACTTTCGAGATTTGCAGCGGTGCTACTTCTGAGGTCTCCGCCAAGGACGACGACCAAGAGATGGAGGATGCTGTTACCTCCAACCCTAGTATGATTACTGACGTTCCGCTTTGAGTCGACTGAACATTTATTGCAACTTTGGTCGATTGAATGTTTTCCTTGCAGCTCCTCCTCATGTTGTCGACCTCCCAGATGACGACAACAATGAAGCGCTGAGAATGAGGAGGAACAAGAGGTCGGCGGCTGACAAGACCCCCCAACCTGCTCCGGCGTCTGAGGCCATGGCTCGGGATGGTGGTGACACCACTCGGGCTTCTGTGACTTTCGCCATTCCTCTAACGAGCGTGCGGCCTTCGGCGTCGACTGCGGATCCACCTTCGCTTTTTGCTGCGTACCCCGTCCCTGAGGACCAAGCGGCTGCTGCAAAGGAGGCTATACGCCAGGCGGGGATCATGATGGAGCAAGTGAAGATGGCTCGGGAGGCCAGCCAAGCAGCCTATGACGCGAGTTCGGCTCTTCAGAGCAACATCCAGGTCAGTTGACTCGACACTTGGTCTGTTATGATATGCTGTTTGAAGAGTCTCTTTTCCGAAGATCTTTTGTATCTGTATCTGTACACCCACTGGGTGTGTCTGCCAATTCTTGGACGAGTGGGGGCACGCTAAGTGCACCCACTGGGTGTAGTCCCCGAGACTACACTGGACTGCTGGCAGTCGACTGTAGTCTTTATATTGAGTTGTTGTAGCTGTGTTTCTTCATTCGGTCTGGTCGGGCCATGTCGAATGGAACGGTATCCGGTCGACTGCGGGCAGTCGACTTCTTTTTTTTTGGTCGAACCAGTGGGGGCACGCTGAGTGCACCCACTGGGTGTAGTCCTCGAGACTACTGTCGAATGTTTTTGATTCGGCTGTGGTCTTAGAAACGTCGTCATTGTCTCTTAGTTACTCGGAAGCAACTTATCTTGGACGTCTGTCGACTGATTTTTCTTTTACAGAAATCCTGCGAACTTGTAGCTCGCTATACTGAGTTGGAGAAGCAGAAGATTCAACTGAACCTTGATCTGGAGCTGGCCAGAACAGAGCTGCAGAAGGTCAGAGACGGCGCCGCAGGTAAGACGACTTTGTCGACTGGTTAGTTTTTAGGCTTGAGTACCCTTCTTCTATTTCCGAGTCAATCATCACTTCTTTTCAGAAAAATTGAGCGAAGCTCTGGCGAAGAGGGATCAGGACTTGGCTGCTGCCCGTAAGGAGGCTGATGACAAGACCGCTCTGGCCGAACAGAAGCTGGCGTCGGTCGGCCAATTGGAAGAAGAGAATGCCAAGCTGAAGACCGCTCTGAATGAAGCCAACCGGGAGTGTACACGTTGGAAGAAGGAGAACCTCACCCTGAGCGAGGAGATGGAAGGCATCGCTCGCAGGAGGGACGACCTGGAGAGCTACTTGAGGAGCCTCGCCAAGAAGTTGTACATCAAGCTTGAAGGTGCACACTCAGTTCCGACTGGGTTTTTTTGTGTCGACTCAGTCTATGAAAATTGATTTATCCTTGGATCGTGTATGCAGAGATTTGCCAGAACTTTGAAGAGGAGACTGGGTGTATCGAAACAGGTTTGGATCCAATCAACTCCCCCGTGAAGGATGAAGCTGCCATGAATCTGCTCCGACTGGAATCTCGCATTGACGGCGTCGTGGACTACTTGGCTCGACTGAAGGTTGCCATGTCACGGATCAACCGGCACTTTGGCCAGAGGCTACGCTCGAAAACGAACTCGAGTCTCTGATGACTCGACTTAACGGAATCCCTGACCGAGTGCAGGAGTGGAAGAAGTCTTCTGCTCGGTGTGGCGCTGATGTGGCTCTGTCTCTGGTCCGCGTCCATTGCAAGGAGGCGCGAGAAGAGAAGCTGGCCGCCATCCAAGTTGCCAATACCAGGAAGCACAACTTTCAAGATTTCATGGAGACTTTCATCGCTGCTGCCACCCGTATTGCAGACGGGGTCGACTTGGACGAGGTCGTCGCCCCTTCCAGTCCTCCACCTGAGGAGTGAAAAACTTTTAAGCTCCACTTTAAATTTGCCTCGGAATGCCGAGTGGATTTTGTAACCGTTAAACTCCGTCGAGCTGAGGGCTCGATTACTTTGGCCTGAGGTCTGGGACCTTTAGGTCTTATCTGAATTGGATTTATCGTTGAATATCTTCATGGATGATCCGTCGAGTGGAACTCGATCTTCACTCAAAATAACTTTTGTATTTGTGGTGCGGCTCTGAAGGAGAAGGTAGCAGTCGATTTGCACCTCGTCGTCCTTGCGGATTGGGTTGTGTCTTGTACTTAGGCGAGCACTGGGCTACAGCTAAGCCTTCGAGTGAGAGGTTTGCTCTCCACTCGGTAGGATTTTTAAACACTTAGGCGAGCGTTGGGCCGTAGCTAAGCCCCCGAGTGGGAGGTTTGCTCTCCACTCGGTAGGATTTTTAAACACTTAGGCGAGCGCTAGGCTGCAGCTAAGCCCCCGAGTTGGAGGTTTGCTCTCCACTCGGTAGGATTTTTAAACACTTAGGCGAGCGCTGGGCTGCAGCTAAGCCCCCGAGTGGGAGGTTTGCTCTCCACTCGGTAGGATTTTTAAACACTTAGGCGAGCGCTGGGCTGTAGCTAAGCCCCCGAGTGGGAGGTTTGCTCTCCACTTGGTAGGATTTTTAAACACTTAGGCGAGCACTGGGCTGCAGCTAAGCCTCCGAGTGGGAGGTTTGCTCTCCACTCCGTAGGATTTTTACACACTTAGGCGAGCGCTGGGCTGCAGCTAAGCCCCCGAGTGGGAGGTTTGCTCTCCACTCGGTAGGATTTTTTGAACACTTAGGCGAGCGCCTGACTGCAGCTAAGCCTCTAAGTGAGAGAACTTAGGCGAGTACTGGACTATAGCTAAGCCCCCGAGCAGGAGGATTGCTCTCCACTCGGTAGGATTTTTTCAAACTTAGGCGAGTGCCTGACTGCAACTAAGTCTCTAAGTGAGAGAACTTAGGCGAGTACTGGACTGCAGCTAAGCCCCCGAGTGGGGAGGATTGCTCTCCACTCGGTAGGATTTTTTCAAACTTAGGCGAGTTCCTGACTGCAGCTAAGTCTCTAAGTGGGAGAACTTAGGCGAGTATTGGACCGTAGCTAAGCCCCCGAGTGGGAGGATTGCTCTCCACTTGGTAGGATTTTTAAACACTTAGGCGAGCGCTGGGCTGCAGCTAAGCCCCCGAGTGGGAGGTTTGCTCTCCACTCGGTAGGATTTTAAACACTTAGGCAAGCACTGGGCTGCAGCTAAGCCCCCGAGTGGGAGTCTGGCTCTCCACTCGGTAGGATTTTTCGAACTTAGGCGAAACGGATTCGCAGCTAAGTCACCCACTGAGGGATTTCGCACGCAAACAAAAGTGACAGCAATTATTGGAACACTCTTGTCTTTGATAAAAATGAACTGCGGGAAATTTTTTCTTATTACATCTCGTCCAAGGGAGAACTCAAGTGTAAAAGGGGCGGAGTAGTTCCGCATTCCAAGCTCGTGGCTCATCGATCTGGTGATCAACATTGTAGAGGTGATATGCTCCATTGTGGAGGACTCTGGTGGCGATGAAGGGGCCTTCCCAAGTAGGAGCAAGTTTGTGTGGTTTCTGTTGATCCACTCGGAGGACCAAATCTCCTTCCTGGAAGGCTCGGCTCTTCACATTTTTGGCATGGAATCGACGCAAGTCTTGCTGATAGATGGTCGATCTGATCATAGCCATTTCCCTCTCCTCCTCTAGGAGGTCGACTGCGTCTTGCCGGGCTTGCTCTGCTTCGTCTTCGTTATAAAGCTCGACTCTGGGGGCGCTGTGAAGAAGATCACTTGGCAGAACTGCTTCGGCTCCATAAACCAGAAAAAATGGAGTTCTTCTAGTCGACCGGTTCGGGGTGGTCCTCAATCCCCACAGAACCGACGGAAGCTTGTCGACCCAAGCACCTGCCGCATGCTTGAGATCACGCATCAGTCGAGGCTTTAGTCCTTTGAGAATCAGACCATTTGCTCTTTCAGCTTGTCCATTCGATTGGGGATGGGCGACCGATGCGTAGTCGACTCGAGTGCCTTGAGAGGCGCAAAAAGCTCTGAACTTGTCCGAATCGAAGTTTGACCCATTGTCAGTGATGATGCTATGCGGGACTCCATATCTGAATGTTAGCCCTCTGACGAAACTGATAGCAGTGCAAGCATCAAGATTCTTGATAGGCTTAGCTTCAATCCATTTGGTAAACTTGTCGACTGCCACAAGCACATGAGTGAAACCACTTCTGCCTGTTCTCAGTGGGCCAACCATGTCTAGTCCCCAGACAGCAAAGGGCCAGACGAGTGGAATGGTCTTCAGGGCTAATGCAGGCTTGTGTGACATGTTGGAGTAGAACTGGCACCCTCCACACTTGTCGACTATTTCTTTTGCCATCTCATTTGCTCTAGGCCAGTAAAATCCCGCTCGGTATGCTTTAGCCACAATGGTCCGAGAGGACGCATGGTGACCACAGGTCCCCGAGTGGATATCATCGAGGATTATCTGACCCTCTTCTGGTGTTATGCACTTCTGACCGATTCCAGTCGCGCTTTCTCTATACAACTGTCCCTTTATGACTGTGAAGGCCTTGGATCGGCGGACGATCTGTCGAGCCTCTTGCTCGTCCTCCAGGAGTTCTTTCCTTAGGATATACGCGATGTACGGTATCGTCCAGTCGGGAGTGATTGCCAAGACTTCCATGATTAGGTCGACCACAGCAGGAACTTCGACTTCAGTCGGATCTGTGGCACTTTTCGGTTGTGGGGCTTCTTCTGTGAAAGGATCCTCCTGGACTGACGGCGAGCGGATGTGCTCCAAAAACACATTGCTGGGAATGGCTTCTCTCTTGGAGCCTATCTTTGCCAGATCATCTGCTGCTTGATTTTTCAGTCGGGGGATGTGATGAAGCTCTAACCCCTCGAATTTCTTTTCTAGCTTTCTTACTGCGTTGCAGTAGCCAGTCATAGCTGGGCTTCTGACGTCCCACTCCTTCATCACCTGATTAACCACCAAATCTGAGTCGCCGTAGACCATGAGGCGCCGGACGCCGAGTGAAATGGCCATGCGCAACCCATATAAGAGTGCTTCATATTCTGCTTCATTATTGGAGGAATCGAAGTGGATCTGGAGAACATATCTGAGCTTATCTCCTCGGGGGGAGACCAATACTACCCCAGCGCCGGAACCATTCAGCATCTTAGATCCATCGAAGAACATGGTCCAGTGCTCTGAGTGAACTTGAGTCGGAAGCTGCTGTTCAATCCACTCGGCGACGAAATCTGCAATTGCTTGGGACTTGATAGCCTTCTTTGTTTCAAACTTGATATCTAGGGGGAGGAGTTCAATCGCCCACTTAGCCACTCGACCAGTTGCATCTCTGTTGTGCAAGATCTCTGACAGTGGAGCGTCGCTGACAACTGTAATGGAATGGTCAGAGAAGTAATGTGCAACCTTCTTCGTGGT
This sequence comes from Triticum urartu, assembly GCF_003073215.2. NCBI lineage: Eukaryota > Viridiplantae > Streptophyta > Magnoliopsida > Poales > Poaceae > Triticum > Triticum urartu. Next base: position 480,722,566 of record NC_053026.1, read on the forward strand.
CATATAAATCCCATATACAAGCTTCTGGTAGTGAGGATATCTTTGTTTTGAAGGGGTCAAAACTTCAGACACATAATAAACTAGGCACTGAACTCTGAAGGCCTTTCCTTCTTCTTCCCGCTCGACCGTAAGTACTGTACTGACAACTTGTCCTGTGGCCGCAATGTAAAGCAGCAGAGGCTCTTTGCTGATTGGGGCAGCAAGCACCGGCTGGGTGGAGAGCAGAGCTTTGAGCTCTGCAAACGCTGCGTCAGCTTCTGGAGTCCACTCGAACTTGTCAGACTTCTTCATCAGTCGGTAAAGAGGTAACGCCTTTTCACCGAGACGAGAAATGAATCGACTTAGAGCGGCCAAGCAACCTGTAAGCTTTTGGACATCGTGCACACGCACAGGGCGCTTCATCCGGAGTATGGTGCCAACTTTCTCGGGATTGGCGTCGATTCCTCGTTCGGAAACGAGAAAACCGAGTAACTTTCCACCTAGAACTCCGAATGTGCACTTTGATGGATTGAGCTTGATATCGTATCCCCTGAGGTTAGCAAAGGTTTCGGCAAGGTCAGTCAGTAGGTCGGAAACTTTCCGTGACTTAACCACAATATCATCCATGTATGTTTCTACGTTCCGACTGATCTGAGTGAGTAAACACTTCTGAATCATCCTCATGAACGTGGCTCCAGCATTCTTGAGGACGAAGGGCATGGTGACATAGCAGAAGCACCCAAATGGGGTGATGAAAGCCGTTTTGATCTCGTCGGGTCCATACAGACGGATCTGATGGTACCCTGAATAAGCATCTAGAAAAGACAAACGCTCACACCCCGCGGTCGAGTCCACTATCTGGTCGATGCGAGGGAGAGGGAAATGATCTTTCGGGCAGGCCCGATTGATGTGTTTAAAGTCAATGCACATGCGAAGTGACTTGTCCTTTTTGGGGACCATGACAACATTGGCGAGCCACTCGGAGTGGTAAATCTCTCGGATGAACTCCGCTGCTAAGAGCCGAGCCACCTCCTCGCCAATAGCTTTCCTCTTCTGGACGGCGGACCGTCGAAGATGTTCTTTCACAGGCTTGAACTTCGGGTCGACTCGTAAACGGTGCTCAGCCAGCCCCCTGGGAACTCCAGGCATGTCAGAAGGCTTCCATGCGAAGACGTCCCAGTTCTCACGGAGGAACTGGATGAGCGCTTCTTCCTATTTGGAGTCGAGCGTCGTTGAGATGTGAGTCGGGGCAGCATCGGGGTCGGTCAGGTGAACGTGGACTGTTTTTGTTTCACCGGACGACTGAAAAGATGATTCTGAAGCAGGTTTCTTGGCCCGTAGTAATTCACTCGGATCAGCAGTCTTCTGGTACTCTTGTAGCTCAACAACTGCTATCTGAGCGTCAGCAATCTTTGATCCTTTCTGAAAACACTCTTCCGCCTTCTTCCGATTGCCCGTAACAGTGATCACACCTTTGGGGCCAGGCATCTTCAGTTTGAGATACACGTAACATGGTCGGGCCATGAAGCGTGCGTAAGCTGGCCTGCCCAAAATGGCATGATAAGCACTTTGGAAGTCCACAACCTCGAATGTCAACTTTTCCTTGCGGTAATTCTTTGAATCACCGAAAACCACATCAAGAGCAATCTGGCCGAGTGATTGGGCTTTCTTCCCAGGAATGACTCCGTGGAAGCTCATGTTACTGGTACTGAGTCTGGACATCGGGATGCCCATTCCTTTCAAAGTTTTAGCGTACAGTATGTTCAGGCCACTGCCACCATCCATCAGGACTTTGGTCAGTCGAGTGCCTTCGACAATTGGGTCGACCACCAAAGCTTGCCTCCCAGGGGTGGCAATGTGCGTAGGGTGATCAGACTGGTCGAATGTGATGGCAGTCTGAGACCACTTCAGGTAACTGGGTGTTGCCGGAGCAACCATGTTCACCTCGCGGTTGATGACTTTCAGTCGACTTTTGCTTTCGACATCGGCAAAAATCATCAGGGTGGAATTGACTTGGGGGTACCCATCGTCACTGTCTTCCTTGTCCTCAACTCTGTCCAACTCTTTTTCCTTGTCCTTGGACTACTTGCCTTGAAACTGCTGGATTAGGATCCGGCACTGTCGAGTGGTATGTTTTGGGTAAATAAAATTACCCTCTTCATCTTTCTTGGTGTGGATGTGACATGGCAGATCCAAAACATCATTCCCATCCTAATCCTTGACTTTCTTGGGCTTCCAGGGGCCCTTGGGTTTTCCCTTGAAGTTTCCCTGGGCCACGGCCAGGGCTTCCCCAGGGGCGGCTGGTTCGGCCTTCCGCTTTTGCTTCCGACTGGAGTTGCCTCCGGTTTCCTAGGCGACTGCTTTCTGCTTGCCACTCCGGAGTCGATCTTCATCTTCTCCGTTAGCGTATTTGGTGGCAATTTCCATCATCCGATTCAGGGACATTTCTCCGGTCCGACCGAACTTCAGGTTCAACTCTCTGTTCTTGACGCCTTCTTTAAAGGCACAAATTGCTTGGTGATCAGGTACGTTCTCAACTGTGTGATGCAAAGTGATCCACCTCTGGATGTAATCCCTCAGAGTTTCACTCGGCTTCTGTACGCAAGACCGCAATTCTGTAAGGCCTGCGGGTCGCTTGCATGTTCCCTCAAAGGTTGTGACAAACACTCGAGAGAGATCCTCCCAAGTGTAGATGCTGCTGGGTGCTAACTGATTCAGCCACGCTCTGGCCGAGCCCTCTAACAGGAGAGGCAAATGCTTCATAGCCACCTCATCATTGCCACCGCCAATCTGTACAGCCACTCGGTAATCTTCGAGCCAAGTGTCAGGCTTAGACTCACCGGTGAACTTGCTGACTCCAGTCGCCAACCGAAAGTTGGGAGGAATCACCGTGGCCCTGATGGCCTCGACTGAAACACTCTGGCCCTGAAACACGTATTCTGCTGCTGGCGGGCGCATCTCTGTTCTGGCCTTCCCGATGAGCCCTGTTCTTGTCAACCAAGCCTTGAACGAGGACAGATCTCGCGTCAAAGCCTGGGTCCCTGGGGTCGACGGGAATCCTCTGCCCAACGCTATGAGGGCGCCTGTCATCTCGATGTCGAGGCGCATATGACCCACTCCTCGGGGGAGGGGTTGGCACTCGACGTCGATCATCACGATCGGATCGGTGATCATACTGCTCATTCCTTCTGTACTGATCATGTCGGTCGCCACGTCCCTCACGCCTCGGGGGCGACCGCGGGCTGTGAGCTGACTGGACTGTATCTGTTGCAACGGATCGACTGTGGATCCTATCCCGCGACTGAGAAACAGCGGAATTCTGGTTTCCCGCCGCCCGGAGCAACGCTCTGATCTGCAACAAGCCCCTGCCAGCCTCCGACTGGGAGGGCTGAACCGGTTCTGCTATACGGGCCACGGCGGCCAAATTCTGAACTGGGGTTTGGTATACCTGCGTCGGCGGGAAGAGCTGACGTCGACTAGACTCGGGAGCCCGCTGACGCGCTTGCTCATCGAGTGCTCGCTGGAGATTCTCCGGTCGAGTGCGCTCGGCCAAGTTAGCCAAGCGCGCGTCCTCCAAGGCCCGGGCCTCGGGGGTCTCTCCGACGATAGGAGTGTGGAGCGCGTCCATGTTCCGGCGGCGAAGCTCCTCTCGCTGTAATGACGTGAGAGGTTCGGGGAGATACTCATCGTGGGAATGCGACGGGTCACCCCCACCCGCGCCTCCATCGGTGCGAGGGAAACCGGGAGGACTGTGCGTTCCATCGACCGCCAGAACCTCAGCCGCTGGGTCGCTGCTGTCGCACTCGGATGCGGTCTCCGCAGAGCCAGTCGACAGGTCGAACAAGCCGCAGAGGGATTCGTCGGGCTCGATTGCCGCGACCTGTGGGGCGGCCGACTGGCGAGCCGCGGCATGCCTCGCCCACCTCTGAAGTCTCGACCGACTGGAGTGCTTGCGCCGGTGGGAGACAGAGCGGGGAGACGACACGGGGGCCGACCGATACTGGGTCGACGGCTGCCGCAGGAGGACGCCACGAACGCATGCGCGGAAGTGCGTCGCACCGCGGACGGGGAGCGCGTCGATGTCGAGTGGTGCCTCCTGAAGCCAGGCGGAGTCGTCAGCGATGAACGTGAGCGCGCCGAGGCGGATCTCGCGGCCCTCCACCAAAACTCCGCACGAAACCATGATCAAAGGGATCGGAAAAATCGCAACTTCTCCAATCAGGCGCTAAGATTCCTGCCCCACGGTGGGCGCCAACTGTCGTGGTTCTAACTCTGACAGTGATGTAGGGGGGTATGTATGGAGAGGCTAGATCTCGGCTATTGGGAAGTTGTAAACACACCACGATGTACGAGTTCAGGCCCTTCGCGGAGGAAGTAACAGCCCTACGTCTCGGTGCCCGGAGGCGGTCGACTGGATTACTGGCGTGTGAATAACAGGGGTGCGAACCCTTCATACTGAGGAGGGGGGTGGCTTATATAGAGTTCGCCGGCCCCCTCCTGCCCTCAGTAATGCAGGGTTTAAGGTACATTTAAGGTTGGGCGTTACTGGTAACGCCCTTAAATAAAGTGCTATAATGACCATAAAGACTACTTAATAGCCGACCGTTTGCCTGCGGAGTGACTTTAGGTCTCCTGGCGGTCGAGTGGTTGGCTTCATGGTCGAGTGATAGCTTCTTGGTCGAGTGTATTGAACCTGTCGAGTGGGATACCTTCAAGTTGATTGAAAGGTGACTTCTTCTAGGGATGTCCTAGGGTAGGGCTTTTGGACAGGTCCGTGCCCCTACCCTAGGTACATGGCTTCGTTACTACATACTCTGCAATATCCTTCTTCATTCCAGTCCACCAGAAAATATCCTTCGGATCCAAGTACATCTTGGTATTTCCTGGGTGAGTTGAATACGGTGAGTCGTGTGCCTCTTGCAGTATCAACTTCCTGATCTCCGGGTCATTGGGCACGTAAACGCGGTCTTCAAACCATAGGGTATCATGCTCATCCTCACGAAATCCCTTAGCTTTTCCTTTGCTAAGTTTCTCCTTAATAGCGGCAATTTCTTTGTCAGTCGTTTGAGCTTCTCTGATTCTATCCATCAAAGTTGACTGAATCTCCAATGCTGCTACATAGCCTCTCGAAACTATTTCCAAACATAGTTCACGAAGATTTTCTGCTAACTCCCTTGGTATTTCTCCCGTCATTAATGTATTGACGTGGCTCTTACGGCTTAATGCGTCAGCTACTACATTAGCCTTTCCGGGATGGTAATGCAATCTCATATCATAATCCTTGATGAGCTCCAACCATCTCCTTTGTCTGAGGTTTAACTCCTTCTGTGTGAAGATGTATTTCAAACTCTTATGATCCGTGTACACCTCACAATGATTTCCAATCAGAAAATGTCTCCATGTTTTCTATGCATGCACTACGGCTGCTAACTCCAAATCATGCGTGGCATAATTCAACTCATGAGGCTTCAGTTGTCTTCAGGCATATGAAACAACTCTCCCTTCCTGCATAAGCACTGCTCCAAGTCCTCGACATGAAGTGTCGCAATACACCTCATAATCTTTAGTCTGGTCTGGCAAAATCAACACTGGTGAGGTAACTAATCGTTTCTTCAACTCCTGGAAACTAGCCTCACATTCCTCCGTCCATATGAACTTGGTATCTTTCTTTAACAACTCCGTCATAGGCTTCGCAATCCTTGAGAAATTCTCAATGAATCTCCGGTAGTATCCTGCGAGTCCAAGAAAACTCCGGATCTCTCCAACTGTTGTTGGGGCTTCCCACTTGGTCACGGTATCAACTTTAGTGGGATCAACTGCTATACCTTCTCCAGATATAACGTGTCCTAGGAATCCTACTTCCTTCAACCAAAACTCACATTTGTTGAACTTGGCATATAATTGATGTTCTCTGAGCTTTCCAAGTACTAGTCGCAAATGTTCCTTATGCTCCTCTTCATTCTTCGAGTAAACCAGGATATCATCAATGAACACCACGACGAACTTACCCAAGAACTCCATTAACACTTTGTTCATCATGTTCATAAAATAGGCAGGTGCGTTAGTCAGACCAAATGACATAACGGTATACTCGTATAGCCCATACCTGGTGGTAAAAGCTGTCTTAGGTATATCCTGTTCTCGAATCTTCAACTGGCGGTATCCTGATCGCAGGTCGATCTTGGAAAACACCTTAGCTCCTTGCAATCGATCAAACAGATCATTGATCATTGGTAGTGGGTACTTGTTCTTGATCGTTACTTCATTCAATCCTTGATAATCAACAACCATCCTTAATGATCCATCCTTCTTCTCCACTAGAAGTACTTGCGATCCCCAAGGTGAAGAACTTGGGCGGATATATCCCTTATCCAGTAACTCCTTAATCTGCTTCTTAATTTCCACTAAATCCTTTGCTGGCATCCTATATGGTCTCTTTGATATTGGCCCTGTGCCTGGCAATAGCTCAATCAAAACTCAATTCTCTATCCGGTGGCATGCCTGGCAACTCCTCTGGAAATACTTCAGGGAAATCCCTTACCACTGGTACTTCCTCCTGCACAACTCTTGTTAGGCAATTTACTTGAGTCCTCTTTGGCACATGCCGGGATACATCCTTGATCCTTCTCCCTTCTGGGGTGGTAAGCAAAATTGACTTACTAGCACATTCAATATTCCCTTCATACTTTGATAACCAATCCATGCCTAATATCACATCCAATCCTTGGGATTCCAATACTATTAGGTCTGACGGAAAAACATAGTTACCAATCCTTAATGGTAACCGATCACACCATAGACTAGCCACATACTCTGCTCCAGGCGAGGTTACTAACATGGGTGACCTAAGGGCTTGGGTTGATAGGTTATACTTATCCACAAATCCCCTTGAGATGTATGAATGCGATGCACCAGTATCAAAAAGAACGAGTGCAGTAAATGACTTAACCAAAAACTTACCTATTACTGCATCGGGCTGAGCTTCAACCTCCTCCACGCTAACGTGGTTCACCTGTCCCCTGTTGAAAGGGTTCAGCTTCTTCCCAGAACTTTCATTGCCATTTTGGCCTTCAGGACATTCATTGGCATAATGTCCGGCCTTCTGACACTTAAAGCAAGTGACTTGGCTCAGGTCCTTCTTGGCTGGGGTTGATGGGTTGGTGCGGTTCTGGCCGTTCCTTCCTCCATTGTCATTACCATTCTTGGTGCCATTGTGATTGTGCGAGCTACCTCCTCCATGGGTATGCTGAAAATGTCCTCCCGATCTAGGGGTAAAACGTGGCTTCTGCTGAGCTCCTGAATTGTACTTTCCTTGTCCATACTTCCTCTTGCGATTCTCAATTTGCTGCTGCTTCCCTTCAATCATAAGAGCACGATCTACCAACTCCTGGTAGTTGTTGAAGGTGGCTACCATCAACTGCATGCTCAACTCATCATTCGGTCCTTCCAGAAACTTCTCCTGCTTAGCTGCATCCGTAGCGATGTCATCTGGTGCATAACGTGCTAACTTACTAAAGTCCTCCACATACTGGCCAACTATCCGTCCTCCTTGGCGCAAGTTGTGAAACTCTCGCTTCTTCATGGACATAGCTCCTGCTGAAACATGTGCAGTACGAAAAGCCTGCTGAAACTGGTCCCATGTGACGGTGTCGACTGGGAAAGTGGCTGTGAAATTCTCCCACCATGATGCTACGGGTGCTTCAAGCTGATGTGCGGAAAACTTCACCTTCTCCGCATCTGTGCATCCTGCTGTGGTCAACTCCCTAGCTGTCTTGTGGAGCCAATCATCTGCTACTATCGGCTCGGTGCTACTGGAAAACACCGGCGGATTCAGCCTAAGAAAACGGGCTAAGTGGTCAACAGGTGGGGTGGTGGTGGTGGGTTGTTGTTGTTGTTCCCCTGATTCTGATTCTGAACTAGCAGCTGCATCAATGTGTTTTGCTGCTGGATCAACTGGGTGAGCTCCGGTGGAAAGGCAAATCCGGGGTCACGTCTCGGAGGCATCTAAGGGTTTAGAAAAGATGAGATGTAAGAATAGAGGGGGTCTAAAGAGAAAACACTACCCATATGCACATGAGGCAAAAGAAAACAATTCACTTCATTCAATCAAACAAGGGCATACAATCGATCTATCTATCGAAAAAGTGCTCGGACTACTATATTTACATGGTGGACTACTACTACTGATGATGTGGTCTACTAGAAATATTCTTCGGTTGCAGACTCCATGATATCTGCTCCAGCTTCATCAACATAGTCATCATCGCTACTATTTGGATCCGAATCGGTGCCGTCGATGATGATGTAGTCTTCCGGGCTAATCTCCTTGGGTTCTTCATCTTCCTCTACTGGCGTAGGGCCTCCCACAAATATCTCAATCTTCTTGATCAGGTTGTCATTCTTCTCCACCAATACTTTAATTTCCTCTTCATAATCTTCACGTGTAGCCTTGAGTTCTTCCTCTAGTTCCTTGATTCTAGTCTTAGCCTTCTTCAGATCTATCATGTCGGCGCACATCTGGTTCTCTTATCGTCGAATGTGCTGGTTTAGCTCCTAGATAAAAGCTGCGATTAATCTATCCTTCCTGGTGCTGATCATCTCCCAGTGTTCATCTCGATGCCCACAAATCTGGTAGATAGTATCCTTGAGATCCTTGCGGTAGACTTCTCCAATGCGTCCCATGGCGATGTGAGCTGTCATGCTCTTTCCTAGACTCCAAGTTGGTGCATTGAAAGAAAACTCTATGGGCTCAGTGACTAGCATGAATGTCCTTCCTGGAACTTGAACTTGAATCATCCAGCGCTCTTCTTCAGGTAAAGTGGCGTTGTAGGTTCCGTTGAAGCTTGGTACTCCTATATTCAGGTATCTAGTGACTTCCTTCAAGTGACGTCCAAAGGGTGTATCTTCATCCGGTTGCGTGAACTTGTTCCTTGCATCCGCCATCCTAAAAGAGTAGAAAATATGAGAAGTCAGAAGAGAAGAGAGTGGAAAGTGATCTAGGTCTTTTAGCTTCGTGGTCGTGTCCTACAGTCAGCATGTGCTCTGATACCATCTCTGTAGCGATAAGACCTCAAACAGTCTAATCTCTGTGCTCCGGTGTCATCCCTGGATCAGTAATGCTGACACCACACAGTACTCGGAGGATTTATAGCAGAGTAGCAATCACACACTTATTACATCGAGTGTCTCATAAGAGAACTTATTACAATAAATATGGCTTAAGGCCATCTAATAACGATAACAGCGGAAGGCTTGGAAGATAAGTGAGTCCATCAACTCCAACGGCATCACTGAGTATAGAACCACGACCTAAAAACTCCTTAATCATCGTTTGAAAAGTCTGCAACATTAACGTTGCAGCCCGAAACAGGTCAGCACATGGAATATGCTGGCAAGGTAACACATAGAGAGTAATGGAATGAAACAGCTATACTATATGCATATTTGGCTGGTGGAAAGCTCTATGGTTACAGTTTTGCGTAAAGCCAATTTTTCCCTACTTCAAAGGAATAAATTTATTTAACTATCATGGTAGTTGTTAAACATTGAGAATGGTTGACAGCATTCTCAATCCCAATTAAGCATCATCATTAAACATAACCCAACAAAATTAATTTAGAGTAACATGTTGAGATTCACATGATAATCCAGGTACTAGATACTCAAGATGTCCATAACCGGGGACACGACTAATCATGATTAGTTTATTACACTCTGCAGAGATTTGCGCACTTTTGCCCACAAGACTCGATCGCCTCCGTTTGGTTTCTCGCACTACATGGTGTTTGAGAAGACGGATGACCGAGACATAGTCTTTCAGAAGCGCTAGCACCTTACGACCGGGTAGACCGTACCACCTACATCCCCTACATCTGCTAGTCTACCACTGTAAGAGTTCGCACGACTTAGTCAACTATGCTAGAGCCCATAATAGCTTGTGGCTGCACACGGAAGTTTCTAGTATGAATAGTCTCATGATCCCTTTGAGCCTGGGTGGTGGTCCAAAAGAAAACAGGCAAGTCCTGGAATACCCAGGTGCCTCAATCCACCCAGCTATGTGTTTAAGTTGCCACCTTAGATAAACCATTAATTAACAAAACACACATCTGTCATGGATATCACTCACCCAATCCACGTCTACTAGCATAGCATAGCATAATAAGCAAACGTAGAAGTAACTCCCAAAGGTTTGATAATAAACAGGTAATAGGTACTACCTCAACTACTTCCCATCCCACAATTTAATTAGATCCTAATCATGCAATGTGTGAGGATTGATCTAATGCAATAAAACTGGGTAGTAGGAAAGGTATGATCAAAGTGTTACTTGCCTTGCTGATGATCCGGGAAACCTAACGATTCGAAGTAACAAGCGGCGCACTCCGGGTATTCTATCGCAGACAAACAAACAAGCATATAATAAGTACTCATCTAATGCACGGGTAAAACTCAAATAAGAGATCTAACCAGAAGGTTCAACTTAAGATCTTCGGTTGGCAAAAAGAATCAAATCGAACGAAGCAACGAAAGTCAAACGGCGAAAGAAAACAACTTCGTTCTACTAATCTGGATCTAGGGCAAATTTTATAGTAGCAAAATCTTGTTTAAGTTGGTTAAACGGATAGAGGGTTTCGAGATGAAACTCCACGCGCTTGAATCGCCTGATTCCGATAAACGAGCGAAAAGTTATACTAAAATGAAAATCGGATCAGGAATCGCGATCAGAAAAATCGCGGATTTAATCCGAGAAAAAGAAAAAAAGACGAACGCTTGCTAAATTAAATAAACCGGAAAACCGATCTATTTAAAAAAACCGAAACTAAAAAACCGACGGAAAAACCAAACAGTTTTCGAAAAAAATAAAAAAAACTGGCGCGGATTTCAGGGCGGCGGCGGACCTCGGGCGGCGGGCGGCGGCGGGGCGGCGGGGCGCGGCGGCGGCAGCTGCGGGGCGGGGCGGCGCTAGGGTTCGGCTGGGGCTGGGGCTGGGCCTTTTCCCCGCTTATAAAGGCTAGCCGGGCCGGAGTCCTAGTCGGACACGGCCCGTAGGTCGGTTCGATATTTTTTTAAAATAATTACGCGCAGAAGAAAAAAAATACTAAACGGACTCCAAAAATTCCGAAATATATTTTCACGGGCTTCTAAAATCAAGCCGCACAAGGTGAACATTTATTTGGGACCTAAATGCAATTTTGAAAAACACACATTTTTCCTAAATTCAAATAAAACACCAAAAACTCCGAAATAAAATTTTATTTGATTTTATTATTAAATCCTCAATATTTCTTTATTTTGGGAAAGTCATTTTATTCCCTCTCTCATATTTTTGTAATATAAATAATTGATGATAAAATAAATAAAATCAAATGATCCTATTCTTAAAATTTGAGAAAACTCAAATATGAAAATAACGAAATCCCCAACTCTCTCCGTGGGTCATTGAGTTGCGTAGAATTTCTAGGATCAACCAAAATGCAAAATAAAATATGGTATGCATTGATGATCTAATGTATAACATTCCAAATTGAAAATTTGGGATGTTACAGCAGCTCGCTCTCCGTGAAAAATATCACGGCAATGATCAGATTCACACCGCAAGCGGTGGAGGTATGGATATCCAACACATTGGTCAAGCTTTTATTAATTCACCTATGCTTAAACGTGATCTAGTTCTGAAAGATGTTCTTCATGTTCCTCAAGCCGACAAAAACCTTGCTTCTATGTCTCGTTTAGCCACTGATAATAATGTCTTCTTTGAAACTCACCCTCGTTACTTTTTTATAAAGGACCGGGCAATGAGGGAACTTCTACACCACGGTAGATGCATTGGAGGCCTCTACCCCATCACTTCCGGAGCACTTAGTCGCAAGCGTTGTCAGGTCTACTCCGTCATCAAGCCCTCTTTGGCAAGGTGGCATCAACGATTAGGACATCCTTCCTCAGTCATTGTTAAGCAAGTTATCAATAAAGGCAATCTTTCCTTGTCTCATAGTCCTCTTAGTGATCAGTTTGTGAAGCTTGTCAATGTGCCAAGAGTCACCAACTTCCCTATCCTAGATCAAGTAGTGTTTCTCATGCTCCTTTAGAGCTTATTTTCAGTGATGTATGGGGCCATGCCCATGATTCTTTTGGACGAAAGAAATATTATGTCAGTTTCATTGATGACTATAGAAAGTTTACTTGGATTTACTTACCCAAGTATAAATTTGAAGTTTTTTCCATATTCCAAGAGTTTCAAAAACTTATTGAAAGACATTTTGCCAGAAAAATTTTGACAGTCCAAAGTGACTGGGGAGGGGAGTATGAGAATCTCAACTCCTTCTTTCGTCATATTGGTATTGCACACCATGTGTCTTGTCCTCATGCTCATCAACAGAATGGCTCTGCAGAGAGAAAACATCGTCATATTGTTGAAGTTGGTTTATCTTTACTTGCTCATGCTTCCATGCCTCTCAAATATTGGGATGAAGCTTTCATCACTGCCACATATCTTATTAATCGTTTGCCTAGTAAAGTCATTGCCAATTCTACTCCTTTGGAACGTCTCTATAATCAAAAACCAGATTATAATTCTCTCAAAGCTTTTGGTTGTGCATGCTACCCCAATCTTCGTCCTTACAATCGTCATAAACTTGAGTTTCGTTCAACTCAATGTGTTTTTCTTGGCTATAGTAATCTTCACAAAGGCTATAAATGTCTAGAAGTTGCTACTGGACGTATCTATATTTCTCGAGATGTTGTTTTTGATGAAAATCTCTTTCCATTCGCCAAGCTTCATCCAAATGCAGGAGCTCTCCTCCGTGCTGAAATAGCTCTTCTTCCAGATCACGGGGGTGAATTAAATAATGCTGACCTTGTGAAAAATTCCAATGAAAATTGTGATTCTGCAGATTTTGGTCGTCATTTTATGTGTACAGATCAGGACAAGACAGGCACGGGATCCCATGCTGATCCTGCTGGCAGCGGCGCTAGATCCCAAGCCGATCCTCGCGTCAGCGCATCTGTCCCTGGCGGCGCGCGATCCCAGGAGGATCGCTCTCCTCTGCATGTGTCTCGTGCGCGGGTGGCCGACCAGGTGGAGCCCGCCTGTCTCGCTCCGCGGTTGGACGAGGCCGCCAGCCCAAGCGTGGGTGCATGCGCGCGCGTGGCCGACAGCCCCCACCAGGTGGAGCCCGCTAGTCCATGCATGGGCGAGTGCCTATCATCGCAGGGCGCGGGCGAGCGCTTATCGCCGCACGGTGCGGACGAGCGCTTATCACCGCGGGCGAGCGCGTCCCTATCACCGAGCGCCGCTTGTTCGCAGGATGATGTGGCGGCTGCAGCTGGCGACAGGGGGACAGGCACAGCAGCCGGTGCAGAATCTTTCTTGGATCCGGAGCTGGGATCGTCTGTGGATCATTCTGCGCCTACATCAGCAGCTCTATCTCCGGCTCCTCGTCGTCACACCAGGTCACAGTCAGGTATCGTCAAAAATAAAGAGTATAAGGATGGTATGGTACAGTATGACAGAGGCAAACGTGCTTTTCTTAGTATTGTTGGTGAACCAAATAATTTGCATGATGCTCTAGCACATAAAGATTGGAAGGAGGCTATGGGTAAAGAATATGATGCACTCATGAAAAATAGAACTTGGCACTTAGTACCTTCAAAGCAAGGTAGCAATGTTATAGACTGCAAATGGGTATATAAGATAAAAAGAAAATCTGATGGAAGTATAGACAGATACAAGGCTAGATTGGTTGCCAAAGGTTTTAAGCAGAGATTTGGTATTGATTATGAAGATACTTTTAGTCCTGTTGTTAAGGCAGCTACTATTCGACTTGTATTATCTATTGCTATTTTCAGAGGATGGAGTTTACGGCAGTTAGATGTTCAGAACGCGTTTCTTCATGGTGTTCTTGAGGAAGAAGTGTTCATGCGGCAGCCACCTGGATATGAGAATCGAAGCACACCACATTATGTCTGTAAGTTGGATAAAGCTTTGTATGGTCTGAAACAAGCCCCAAGAGCTTGGTACTCAAGATTAAGCATGCAGTTGCAACAACTTGGATTTACACCGTCCAAAGCTGATACTTCATTGTTCTTTTATCATAAAGACAAGATCACTATATTTGTACTTGTTTATGTTGATGATATAATTGTTGCCAGCTCAAGTTCAGATGCTACCACTTGTTTGCTTAAAGATCTCAAGTTGGAATTTGCTCTCAAGGACTTGGGTGATCTTCACTACTTTCTTGGCATAGAGGTCACACGAGTCAAAGATGGTATTCTTCTTACGCAGGAAAAGTACACTGCTGATATACTCAAGAGAGTAGGGCTACACAATTGTAAATCTGTGAGTACACCAATTTCAACTTCTGAAAAACTTACACTTGAGAGTGGGGAAGCACTTGGATCAGAAGATGCAACAAATTATAGAAGTTTTGTGGGTGCTTTACAATACCTGGCTCTTACACGTCCTGATATTTCTTACTCTGTGAATAAGGTATGTCAGTATTTACATGCACCTAGAACAACTCACTGGACTGCAGTTAAGAGGATTTTAAGGTATCTCAAGTTTTGTGGAGGACATGGACTTCAGATTACCAAGTCTCCATCTCTGCTTGTTACTGCTTATTCTGATGCAGACTGGGCAAGGTGTGCTGATGATAAAAGGTCTACAGTGGTTTTGTTGTGTTTCTGGGAACTAATCTCATATCATGGAGTGCAAGAAAACAGGCTACTGTCTCAAGGTCAAGTATAGAGGCTGAGTATAAAGCTTTGGCAAATGCTACAACAGAAGTAATGTGGATACAGACATTGCTCTATGAACTTGGAATCAAGGCTCCACAAGCTGCTAGATTATGGTGTGATAATATTGGAGCAACTTATCTTTCAGCTAATCCTGTTTTTCATGCACGCACCAAACATATTGAAGTTGATTTCCACTTTGTCAGAGAAAGAGTAGCTAGAAAGCTACTTGATATTAGGTTTATACCTACTGGGGATCAACTTGCTGATGGCTTCACAAAACCTCTCACTATGAGGAGGTTGGATGAGTTCAAGTACAATCTTAACCTTGCACAAGTTTCCTGAGGTTTAGATTGAGGGGGAGTGTTAGAAGATATTGTGTAGAGATAGGAAAGCTGTTTAACTTGTATCTCTTTCTATCTCTTCTTCTGTTTTATCTCTCTCAACCTCCTGTAACAGTCAGGATCGATCTCCTCTCGATCGTTCTTGTAAGCCACGGCATACATCATATATATACAACCGCGGCCCGAGCAAAAGGGTTCAACGCTTCCATAAACCTTTTACAGGAAGATGTATTGTTGCGAAATAGCATGCTATAATACGTCAATTTAGCAAAGATGCAGATAAGAAACGTACAGATTTTGCAAAGGTACAAATAGTACATCTACATACGCCCATCTCATAGAATCCAACAGTTTTGGTGCAAGATACTTGATCAGTTGGTCCCAACTTTTGATCACTAAGATCAGAAGATTTAATAAATAGAACAAACTGGGTAGAACAATGGCGATTACAGAATACACAGCTCAATACAACCAACCATTATCAGCGCCGCAAAAGTGTGAAGCCAGGAAAATGAGCAAGGGAAGCATAGATGTCTTATTATAGATCTATGCCTGACATTTCAATTTTTCGAAACTTGTAGAAAAAATGGATCTCAGGAACATAAGGTATTCTGGTTTTAGACAAGGTCCTCAAGGATATGGTAAGGTGTCAACTGCTGTTACCGGGACAAAGTTTTACTAAGTTCTACTCCCTCTGCAACTTAATGTAAGACATTTTCTAGACTTACCATACGTCTAAAAACTGTCTTACATTAAGTTACAGAGGTTGTACCTCTTAAAGAAGCTAGATAATATATGAAGCTTTATGTTGCGTGCTTGCAAGTGAAGGTGACCCATGGTAATTGACAATCTTTCGTGTTCTGAAGTTGATTGCAACATTATTGTATTGGAGAGCGAGCCGTATAGGTTGTGATGGTGTGGCACTACTGAATTTAATCTGGATAAATTCTGTGACAGTTTTTGTGGCAGTACTGCTGTAACTGGTCAGTATGCAAGGCTGTTGACCATCAAAATAAAAAATCTCCATCATTTGAAAAAGATACAGCCTAAAGGTAAGATTTTTCTTAAGAGTATATGTTACACTGAATCTGGAGCGGACAAGTTTTCTGCTCTTTAACAAGACTCGTGACAGGCGGTTTTCTGCTGCAGAGATACATCTGGAACGATTGGAACAAAACAGAAGTACTAATGCAGCAGGGGGACTACAGGAGATTGCAGCGCAGAAAAATAAACTAAATCTCATTTAGCTTGCATTGGTTGTCAATCAATTTCTGCAGCATATGTAGGTCTGGCCTTCAAATTCATGATCTCGTTTGCAAGGCACCCCTTTTCTTCTTATAGCTAATGATGAAGAAGCCGATGCATCTGCAACAGAAAACGGTTATGGTGAGTAAAGGAAATACATCGGTGTTGTTCCACCCTAGCGTTTGCCCTAAATTTCATATCAGATCACACATCTTTTTTCTAAGAACAAGTGCAATACTTTGGGGCTAAAAACTATGCGACTTAGAGTGGAGATCCTTCAAAAAGTGAACTATTTGTCCCTGTTTATATGCATAAGAAATCTGAAAACGCACCAGTTCGCCGCTCCGGATGCATGAGATCGATCTAGCGGCAAGCAGGCGTCGACCTGTGCTCTTCTTCCTTGTGTTGTTCTCTTCTCCCCGTCGTGCGAAATCCACTCCACGCAAGAAATTGAATCTTTTTTTTTAAAAAAAAGGGACTCTTTGGCATCTGCATCAGAAAGATGCATACAACCCTCTTATAAAACAAATAAATAGGTTCAAACAAGGTCTTGAAGTCTCCAAATAAAAATAAAAAAGAGCTCACACAGAGCCAAAAGGCTAGAAGACAGACTAGCCAAATAAAGGACGCCACAACCGGCTGGCAAAAAGAGAGATAGGTAAACTAATTGCCTATTCTATTACATGATCACCATCCAAACCGGTTGAAGATATCCCGAGTTACCATCTTCCAACGGATAGATGCAGTAACCAAACGCTCCCTGGCCTCCGTCAGAGTGAGTAGCGACCACGAAGGGATCAACGCCGTGGCTCGAAAAATAACCTGCAAAAAATGAATGCTTGTTGTCCTGTTAAAAATCAAATCATTTCTGCAATTTCAGAGAGCCCACAACAAGGCGCAGACTCCTACGCGTATATGTCTCGCTAAATCGGGCTCTATCCCGTTAAGCCACGTTCCAAATGGCGTGTTGACAGAATTTGGTGGAGTAATATTAAAAGCAATATGGACTGTCCGCCATAAAACTTTGGCTAGCGGGCAATCAAGAAAAAGGTGTTTGATCGACTCATCCCGATTACAGAAACTACACCTAGTAGGTCCTGCTCAATTACTCTTTGTCAAGTTGTCCTTGGTTAGAATAACTTGTTTATGGACAAACCACATAAACACTTTGATTTTCAAAGGAACTTTGACAGCCCAAACATGTTTGGAACTAGGAATCAAGCTTGAATTGATAACATCAACATACATTGATTTAACTGAAAATATTCCAGACCTAGTAAGCTTCCAACGTAATTCATCGGGTTGTTGAGAAAGCTGAACCTCCATCATTCTACTTACTAGACGGAACCATTCTTCCGAACGATTGCCTACTAGCGCCCTTCTGAACTGAATATTAAGGGGGATAGATTGAAATACTGTTGCAACGAACACCTCACGTCATTGAACAATACGATACAAAGACGGGTATTGAATGGCAAGGGGTGTCCCTCCGAGCCAAATATCCTTCCAGAATCTCATACTAGCACCATTACCAATAATAAACTTTGTCCTATTAAACAGTGATAATTTGACTTTCATAAGCCCTTTCCAAAAAGGAGAGTCAGTCGGCCTTACTGTCACCTGAGACAAAGTTTTGGTTAAATTGAATCTATATCTGAGTCCTTCGTGCGCCGCCTTCAAGATGTCCTACCCGGTATGAGTCATGGAGGTTTTGTTTTTGTTTTTTGTTTTTGAAAAAGGAGTCGTGGAGTCATGGATAGACCGAGTCACAGAAAATATTCCCCTGCAGGATTCTCGCCTCCGCGAAGTGGGCTTCTCGAAGCAGAACTGTTCGGGGTTGCCTCACGTAGAGATTTGTGGAAACTGACTGATGGAGAGGTTCCGAATGGGGCCTACCTTATCCCATAGTGCATGTCCTATATTTATCCAATCTATTTTATGTGGGCTCAGGACATAGAACTGACGGGAGGCGGTGGCAAAGTAAATTGGAAAAAAAGTCTGCTTTGGTTTAAATAAAAGGGATAAGTATATTTTTTGTCTTTAAACTCTTTCGAAAGTTTAGAAATGGTCCCTGAATTCAAAAACCGGCAAAACTTAATCTCTCAACTTTTCAAACCGGGTTAGTCTAGTCCCTCGTACCGCTTCGAGTGGTTTTCATCAGACGTGGACACGGTTTTGACCAAAAACTTTAACACGTCACCTAGGTTTGACCGCCACGTCACAGTCCATGTCATTTTTTTTGGAAACACAGTCCACGTCACCAAGTGTCCAGTCCCCAATACTCCCGGGCGCGGCGATGTCGGATGAGAACCTGGACAGCGTCGTCCATGACGGTCATGCCGCGGAGATGAAGTGCTCGGGCGGCCAGAGGAGCTCGGCGACCCAGGGCTTGACATTGGCAGACGAGATAGGATCAGTATGTTGGGTTTCGCTTGCATCTCCGGCGGGCCAAATCAATACGTACGGGAACGTATACCTTTGTGTTTTGCCGACGGGTTAGAATCAATCCAGCAGCTAGTCTGCACTTCGTGTTCCGTGAAAGCACACGACTGGCCGCCGCACGCATGCACGCGTGCCAAGCACCAAAAGCTCGCACGCAGCTCACGCTCCTTCCTGGAGCATGCCTGCCTCGCAGGAGATCCAAGGCCGCGCTCAGGTCGTCCTCTACCCGCCGCGGACTTCCTCGGTACAGTGCCCGTGGGAGCTGCCCATGGCGCGCAGTCGCCCGCCTACGTGAGGTCACCTAGAGCTCGCCCTCATCGTGTGACATATTTAAAAGCGCTTCAATTTGCTGGCCAGAGCCACCCGGCGCCTCAGAGCTCCTCGCCTATCTCGTTTCCGACGGAGAATCGCTACCATGACCGCGCTCGAACCAACTCCGAACTTACACCATGGTAGCACGAACGAGCGCATGAGCACCCGCCGTGCTCTCTCCCTCTGCCAGCGCGCGTCTGTGTTGTGCATGTGCACCTGTGATGTGCGAGTTTGTGCGTGCTGGTGGGTGTGATGTGCAAGTTTGTGCGTGTTGGCGTGTGCGCGTCACCGGCGAGGAGGCGATCCTCGCCGTGCCACACCTCCCCGGCCGCCTGCACCCAGTACGTGCGGCGCCACAAGCTCCACGTCGAACTCCTCCTTCTGTTTCTTGGCGTGCGCCAACTGCTGGACGAAATGCTCAGCTGAGTTAAAAGATGGAAAGGAAGAAGATTGCCACGTTGGCAACACCGGGTCAAAACCATGCCAACTCAGCACGAAAACTATTTTTGTTAAGTTAAGGGGCCAAACTAATCTGGTTTTCAAAGTTGAGGGACTAATATTTGCCGGTATTAGAGTTGAGGGACCATTTTTATACTTTCGAGAGAGTTTAGGGATGAAAAATATACTTATCCCAAAAAAATGAAAAAAAAGTCTACTCGCCGATCGATCGCGGAGGACTAGGGACCAAGGTTTTGGATTTCGAATGGGTAAATTTTCTTGCACGCGGGCTAACAGTTACCGAGAAATGCAAATAAATTTCGGATGGAATTTATAATTGAATTTTGCATTCAAATTCTTTTAAATTAGATATAAACACATTTTGAACTAATATTAATCAGAAAAGAGATAGTAGCTCAGTGGAACGTCAAGTACGTGCCCCGGATCGGGGAATTTGAGAATTTGCCACACCTTATTTTGCAGTTTGAGGATTTGCCCCTGTTTTGGCTGTAACTCAGGATTTGCCACATCTTTGCTGAAAGATTGAGGATTTGCCCCTAACACGACTGGCCCACAACAACATGACCAAAATGCCCTTGTGTTTACCTACGTGAGAGGAATCCGGTCCAAATGTTGCCCCCGATAACTCTCCCATCTCATCCTACCTGTACCTGTGTCGGCGTCGGCGATCTGCGGCGGCTACGACGACATCGACCTCGATCTCCCTGACAGCGGCAACCTGGTAAGATCGGCTACTACCCTACGTTCCTTCGACCACCTCCCGCTCCTGAACGTATGGAGAAAATCTAAAAAAAATCAGAGATTACATTCACACTTCATAGTGAACATACAGACTGAAGACATACTGAAGAATGTTACAATGAGTTCCGTTTCGAAAAAAAACAGTGAATATTCTTCTGGGAAAGTTTCATCGCCTTTTCTTTTAATCACAAAGTACATTCACACTTCTTAGTTCACAACATCACAAATTACATTTGCATTTTTAGTGACATCAGAAGGTACATTGGCCCTTAATTACTAGTTCACAAGTTAGAACAAATGCACACTAAAACAAGGCACAACACGATGCGTCATCAGCAAGCTCGGGGAGGCACAGCAGGAACTCGAGGGAGACTGCCAACGCCGGTGTAGCCACGGTGAGGTTGCACGCCGCCGACGTTGCGTGGTAGCCAGCCGCCAGGGCGAACAGAGTACGGGAACAGCGAGCTCATGCCCGATTGATGAGGATAACTAAAACAGATTGGGTTGGGGGTATTTTGGTCACAGAATTTGTACTATAATGTGCCAAATGATCCAAACAATACATCAGGGGCAAATCCTCAATCTTTCAGCAAAGATGTGGCAAATTCTGGGTTACAGCCAAAATAGGGGCAAATCCTCAAACTGCAAAGTAAGGTGTGGCAAATCCTCAAATTCCCCCATTGGATCCTCATTTGTTTATTTTGAGCGTTTAAATTCAAAATATTCAAAAAAATTGAGAATTAAACGCTCACCATCGGAGATGCCCTTATTGCTGGCTGTGGAAATAAGCTGCTCCCTCCCCCAGCTAAGGGTTCACAAAGCAAAGGTTTTTTCCTAGCGCAAAATAGCTAGCTTGCCGGAAGTCACCTAGCTGGCGCTTATTTCCATAGCCGGCCATAAACCCTAAAATAAGTTAGGGAGGGGTAGCTTATTTCCATAGCAGGACATAAACCCTAAAAGAATTGATCCTAACCACCCGTATGAAGCTTGCGTTGTGGAGCAAAGAAATTTTGGAGATGCGGCAAATCTCTCTTTGTAGCACCGAGAGCAAAGAACATTGTCGACAGTGGGATTTGAACCCATGCCCTTTCGGACAAGAACCTTATCTGGCGCCTTAGACCAACTCGTCCATATAAACTTTGTCATTTAATTTAATTTTCTCATTTAACTGTCTTTTGACGTGACAGCAGGAGTTCTAAACAGAAGTAGCAGTATAACCGGACTGTCTGTTCCAGTGACACTAAGATTCTTATGCAAGATGAGCTACAGCTTCGTGTCAAGGAGCAATTTCAGTGTGCCACACTGAAATTGCGCTAAGAAGATTATTTTAAATTTTTCTTAGCTGCACGAAGAGCCGAAGAATGAAAGTTGGATCCCCCAGGAACGGCAACCTCGCTGCATCCTCTGTGTTCACTTCACACAGTTCAGCCAAAGGGCGACAATCTCGTTCATTTTCGGTGCAAGTACGGCGTCTGGTATTCACTGACGCTGCGGGATTTTAAAACGACAGGCTAAATGAAACACCGAACAAGCAGTGTAAAGGCAGGATTCAGGTTTTTTTTCACAACCCCGTAAACGGGCCTGGAAGCAACTTCCCTCAACACAAAGCAAAGCAGTAACAAGAAGATTTTTTTTTTTTGAAAGTTAGCAGGACAGCTGCTAAGATTCCTTTGCAGAAGAAGAAGCCGATGGCTGAAACTGCTCAGTTTATTGAAGGAAACCCGGGCGAAAACCTGTACAAAGAACACACCACACCTATTGAAGCAAACACAATACAAACAGAAGGTACATCGGCGATCAAAGCGGCGTCATCGTATATTACCAACCGCGCTCACGGCCTGACGACTTCGACTTTGCTGCAACATCACACAAGTACACGCCACCGCAGTAACGAGAAGTCAAGCTAATATGTTCCCTCACGAGTTTCAACAAAAAAAAGGGCAACATTCAGTCCTCCCAAAACTTCTAGATGTACCGTTTGCACATTGACAACTAATGCGCCTACGGGTCAAGGGTATGGCACCAGATGCAAGGCTCCACAACATCTAGCTTAACTCTAGAGCGAACTTTTCCCACGATGTATTTTCCGATTACCAAGACCGCTGTATGGGCCTCCGTGGCTCTATGCAAGAAGGAGCATTTACGGGACCAGCTGTCAGAACACCGGAGACCACCACCGGTGGTGTCCAGTGCAAGACGTTCCAGTGATGCTGAGTTTTCAACAATATGGCATGTCAGCTCAACCAAGCTCTTTGAAGAGCAGAACCGCGAGATCTTCACTGTCTTGAGCTTGTCATGCCTGTATCCTGGCATCTTCCTTAGATGCGAGGGATCTTCAGAAAGCAATTCATCGATGTATTCTGACTTTATCTGTACCTGAAAATAAATAAGATAGTTTAGATAACTTGAATAAATGGTTCAACCACAGAGACTTGTTATATTTATCGGGTGAATGCATTCAAGAATATTTGCAGGACGAACGGTGACCTACATTCAGTGTGAACGTCTCCAAGGAGGGAGCGGCATCAAGAAAAGAAACCAGAGAAAAATAGTCGTATTCTCCACGAATACTAATACTCAGGTACTTCAGGTGGAGTAACTTGCTAGGCACCAATGCCATTCTTGTATTTACCACCTGCAGAAATATGCCACATGTTAATTAGTATTCCAAGGTACCACCATTGTTGTATGCATAATAATAATAAGGCTACTAAACAATCACAGAAGGTTCCCTTCCAAGAAAAAGATCACAAAGAGTTTAGAATATACCTCATCGCATGAAAATATGCTGAAAGTTTCAAGATTCGGCGCAATGGATGGTAGCTCTTCAAGTGCATAATAGAGGAGGCGGCAACAGAGCATCTCTAGGTTCTTTAGTTGCAATGATTCTCCAAGTGAGAACTCTACATGGTTAAATGCAGTAAAGTGAAACCTGCAAATATTTGGAGCTTCGGTCTTTATCGTTCGCAGTTTGTGGCATTCTAACACATGCACGGAACTGAGCCGCTGCAGCTGGGAAGGTATCTTCAAGTAAGTTATCTCGGGGCATTCCCCGAGTTCCAAATGCTCCAAAGAAACACAGCTGGAGACAATGTACCCTAACTCGTCCCCCGTAATTCGCACACAATCAAGAAACAGCACTGTCAGGTTTCTCAAGCAACCAAGTCTGACTGTAGGACGAAAGGCACAGTAAGCAAGGTGAAGATACCACATCGAGCTTCCATTCGCATCAGATAGAACTTGGCATGGGAAGTTGACTTCCTCTATCTCAGGAATCGCAAGGGTAAGTTTCTCAATGCCAGGTTTAACCACTATCGCGAGCCACCTGTGGAGATATTTATAGGCATCGGACTTGTAGAAACAGGGGAAATTAAGCTCGAATGTCTTCACGCCAATGCCTGAGTGTTTTTTCAAAATGTGATCAACTCTGCAGGCGAAATCCATGCCATCCCGCAACACTACTGTTCGAGTATTAAATACGAGGTTGGGATAGCATTTCCAAGAATATCGAAAGGCATGAGATACGCAGGCAGCACGGGCAGCATCTCGTAGCGTCATTAGGGAATGAATATGACACCAAATGTCCTGCATCCACATGAATGTGAGAAGAGTTAGAACATTAGAATTGTAAAATAAAATGCCTTCCTTCATTGGTGCTAAGGGAGGGGAAGCCAATAGAAGCATAGCAGCATTTTAGTAAACTGAGCAGTGGATAGACAAGTTTTTTTTCTCGATTGTTATGTTAACAATAGCGGTTGTTATGCACTTGTGTAAATCAAGATGCATGGAAGATGTATTGTTGCAGAATAGCATGCTATACATCAATTTAGCAGAGATGCAGATCAGAACGTACAGAAGCCCATGTCATAGAATCCAACAGTTTTGGTGCAAGATGCTTGATAAGTTGGTCTCAACTCTTGGTCATTAAGATCAGAAGATTTACTAAAGAGAACAAACCGGGTAAAAGAATGATGATTACAAGAATACGCAGCTCAATACAACCAACCATTATCAGTGCTGTGGTGCAAAAGTGTGAAGCCTGCAGGGATATGAGCAGGGGAAGCACATTTGCGTTATTACAGATCTATTGCCCAGAATTTCAATTTTCAACAACTTGTAGAAAAATGGATCTCAGGAACAGGAGGTATTCTGATTTTAGACAAGGTCCTCAAGGATATGGTAGGGAATCATGACTTCGACTGCTGTTACCGGGACAGCTTTACTAAGTTCTACTACCTCCTAAAGAAGCTAGAGAATATATGAAGCTTTATGGTGAGTGCTTGCAAGTGAAGGTGACCCTCCCATGGTAATCAACAATCTCTCGTCTTACAAAAATCTTAATGTGCATTGGAGTTCTGAAGAGCAAGCAGTATAGGTTGTGACGGTGTGGCACTACTGCTTTTAATCTGGAAATAAAGTTTGTGACAGCTTTTGTGGCACTACTGCTGTAACTGTTCAGTATGCAAAGGCTGTTGACCATCAAAATCAGAAATCTCCAGCATTAAAGGAAGAGACAGCCCAAAGGCCAGAGTTTGCTTAAGAGCGTATGTTAGTTACACTGAATCTGGAACAGACAAGTTTTCTGCTCTTTAACGAGGCTCATGACAGACAATTTCCTGCTGCAGAGATAAATCTGGAACAGTTGGAGTAAAACGGAACTACTAATGCAGCATGAAAACAGAGATGCAGCGAAAAAAATAAATAAAATCTCATTTAGCTAGCATAGGTTGTCAATCAGTCTGTGCCATTCAAATTCGTGGATGTATTACCTCTGGGACTGCGAGTTCCGTCGCTGAAGACCCTCTTCTTTTGCTATCGTGAGAATCATCATCTCGTTGGCAAGGTGACCTTTTTCTTCTTATAGCCAATGAAGAACTCGAACCATCTGCAACAGAACGGTTATTGTTTTGGTGAGTAAAGGAAATATCGGTGTTGTTCCACCATGAATTTCTCATCAGATGACGCGTCTTTCTTTTTTCTAAGAACAAGTGCGATAACTTAAGGCTAAAAAAGATGCGACTTGAGTGAGATCCCTACTTGTCCCTGTTTATACTCCTATATATCAATCTAAAAACGCACCAATTCGCCGCTCCGGATGCATGAGATCGATCCAGCGGCAAGCAGGCGTCGACCTGTGCTCTTCTTCCTTTTGTTCTTATCTTCTCCCCGCCGCACGATCGAGATCCCACCCCACGCAAGAAATCGATATTTGTATCTTAGTCCGACGAGGCGGCACGAGGAAAAGAAAGCGATAAGAAATCGTCGTGCGAGGGAAGGAAGTCTGGGGGTATATAATCAGTTTCCCTAGAATTATACTCCCCTCCCTTTTCATTATACAAGCTGTACTCAAGAATTATTGAACGAAGGACTAAAACCACAACAAGAATTACGAACAGACGTCCAAAAATCAAACTCGTGCATGTTTGACTATCTTTTTAGAAAGAAGGTATTAATATCTACGTATAATACTAAATTTGTATAGTTGATTCATCGTGAAATGTATTTTTATATTTTACTTATTTTGTATTAGGGAAAAGTATATTTTTTTGTCCCTCTATTCTTTCGAAAGTCTAGATTTGATCCTTCAACTCAAAAACCGGCAAAACTTAGTCCCTCAACTCTTCAAACCGGACAAGTTTCCTCGCCTCAGCTGACCCGGTATGTTGCTGACTCAGCCCGGTTTTAACCAGTCTTCGCTGATGTGGCAAATTCCTCTCTCCTGCTTTTGCTATATCTTTTTCCTCACATATCTCTCTCTTTCATGGGCATTTGATCGAGCAGCTCGCGTGCGCCTCTGCACTTCTGCCACCGGCACTACCTCATCATGTCCGGCTACGCCACACCGGCAAGGAGCACACCACCGGCACCACCGGACGAACCTGGACGTCGTGGCCGGCACCCCAACCTTGTCTCCCTCGTTTGCTATTGCTCCCAGCCTCCCAGGGCCAAGAGCAGCTTCTCGTCAAGATCGTGCATGGCGCCACCAGGGGCCTCCGGCACCTGCATGAGGCGGTGACGCCGGCGGCGATCTACCGCGACATTCCAGCGTGACGCTTAGTCCGTTCGTGCAGCTCCAACTAGCAAGGATGGGGCAGACTTGGGATGATAATTGAGGCACAACGGGTCAACGTCTATGGCCAGCCGGGTGTGGCTGCTCGGCGTGCTCAAAGGGAGCACGCCCAGGGGAGCAACAGACCGGTGCTGGCGAGCATGGCTTTCAGGGCCAGGCGACGGCCGCCTCCACATCATGAACCAAACCAGTCAGAGCAACTCTAACGGACCGACCCAAATAGACGGCGATTTCATCTGTTTTTTGTCCGTTTGAGTCGGCCGCCCGCCCGGCGTTCGTGCTGTTTTTCATATCGGTCGGCAGCGCGTCCAACGCTCCGACCCATATGTGCAGACGTGGCCGGCTGGCCGCCCAACTTTATATTGATTTGCATTCAAACATATTGTGAAATGAAATAACAAATAAAATAGTTTAGCCGTCCAAATAAATAGTATAGTTTTACAAGCCAAATACAAATAAAAATGTTTCACATAGTTTTGCAAACGAATAAAAGAAGATGCATCTATTGGTTGCCAACATGAGTCCACATATGCTCAATCAAATCATTTTGCAGTTGCACGTGAGTTTCCCAATCACGCATGTCTTCATGAAACTGAGTGAACTGCTCAAATGTTGCCGCTACTCCATGCTCAGGCACAAGATTCTCACCCTGAAACTGAAAGTCTTGATCGTACAGACGTTCCGGACGCTCGTCTTCTACTATCATATTGTGCATGATCACACAAGCAGTCATCACCTCCCATAGTTTGTGCGTGCTCCAAGTATTAGCAGGATACCGAACGATGCCCCATCGAGATTGCAAAACACCAAAGGCACGCTCGACATCCTTTCTAGCACTCTCTTGTTCTTGGGCAAATCTTTTCCTTTTCTCTCCGATAGGGTTGGGTATTGTCTTGACAATAGTGGTCCACTGAGGATAGATACCGTCATCCAAATAGTACCCTTGGTCGTAGTTGTGGCTGTTGACAGTAAAGTTCACCGATGGGTTGTTGCCTTCGGCAAGCCTAGCAAACACCGGCGAGCGCTGAAGCACGTTGATATCATTGTGTGATCCAGCCATGCCAAAGAAAGAGTGCCAGATCCAGAGATCTTGAGACGCCACGGCCTCTAGTATGACAGTGCAAACCCTGACATGTCCCTTATGCTGCCCTTGCCAAGCAGAAGGGCAGTTCTTCCACTCCCAGTGCATGCAATCTATGCTGCCAAGCATCCCCGGGAAGCCCCTGCTGGTATTCATCGCCAACAAACGGGCTGTATCTTCAGCTGTCGGCTCTCTCAAGTACTCAGGACCAAACACAACAATCACAGTCTTGCAGAACTTATACAGGGACTCTAGGCATGTAGACTCGCTCATACGGACGTACTCGTCAATGAGATCACCGGACACTCTGTATGCAAGCATTCGGATGGCGGCAGTGCATTTCTGATAAGAGGAGAAAGCAATCTTGCCGACGACATCCTCTTTGCACTCGAAGTAGTCATCATAGCCGACCACTCCCTCTCTAATACGGTTGAAAACATGCCTACTCATACGGAACCGGCGGCGGAATTTGTGATGTTTGAACAACGGGTTTGTTGTATCAAAGTAGTCCTTCCAGAGAAGGAAATTCCCGCTCTCTCGGTTACGATTCAACGCCGGAAGGTGGCCCGAAATGGAGCCACAGAACAACGGCCGCTGGTTGTTGAGGTGGTGATGGACCAACACGGCAGCCAATATCTCCTCCTCGTCGTCGGACGATGAATCGTCGGAGTCACAAAGGAAATTGTGGAAAAAGGACTCGTCGGCGGAGTCCATTTTCGTACCTTGGCAAACTGTCGAACAGCTTGCGGGCATCGAAGAAGGAGACGGACGGCGAGGGGAGACGCGGCGCCCACAGACCAGCTAGCTGCCCTGCCGGCGTCCGACGAGCGTGCCGGTCGGATGTGGCGGGGACGGCGAGGCGTCTTCTTGGTCGCGGGCGGCTGTGCGGTGGGGGAAGCGGCGGCGGGAACCAGTTTGCTCCCCGGCGGCAAAACGGCGGCGGCGGGCGACTGGGGGCAGGGGCGGCGTGCTGGGCGGATGTGGAGGCGGCGGCAGCTGAAAGAGTCGCCAGCAAAAAAGGGCGGCGGCGTCAGTGACGAAGGAGGTGGGGCGAGGGTTGCTTGTTGGCCGAGGGGGGTGAGAGGGGAGGCCAATGTGCCCCAGACCAGCGAGCCCGGGGACAGGAGTAGGCGAGCGCGCGCGTCTGTCGCGTGTCCGCGCCGACGCAAATCAGGCGCAAAAATGGGTCGGGAATGGATCGCCCGCGGACGAAAAACGGACGCGCGTCCGTTTGGGTCGGCGCGTTATGCCGCCTTTTCTGTCCGTGCCGATCCAAACGGACGGCCGCGGACGAAATGGGTCGCCCCATTGGAGTTGCTCTCGAATCAGGCAAAACCATGCCACGTCATCAAGAAAGCAGTATGAAGGACTAAAGATATCCGGTTTAAAAAGTTGGGGGATCAATGTTTGCTGGTTTTGAAGTTAAAGGACCATTTCTACACTTCCAATAGAATTGAGGGACTGAAAATATACTTATCCCTTTGTATTATGGATGTTGACATATCTTATTCTAGAATCTTGGTTAAATTTGCATATGTTTGACTTTCATGATAATTTGTGTACCTCATACTCTGGAACGGAGGAAGTAAACTTTTTATACAGTTCATATGGTTCATCTAAAGTTATATATAAAAAATGGCATTTTAGGGAAAATTTGCTATATCTAGGGCATTAAATATATTTCTAAAGGTGCTCTACAGGTGTCTCCAAAGGTACTTGTTGGGTTGGCGTATTTTGAGATTAGGATTTGTCACTTCGATTGTCGAAGAGGTATCTCTGGGCCCTCTCGGTAATGCACATCACTTAAAAGCCTTGCAAGCATTGCAACTAATGAGTTAGTTGCGAGATGATGTATTACGGAACGAGTAAACAGACTTGCCGGTAATGAGATTGAACTAGGTATTGAGATACCGACGATCGAATCTTGGGCAAGTAACATACCGATGACAAAGGGAACAACGTATGTTGTTATGCGGTTTGACCGATAAAGATCTTCGTAGAATATGTGGGAGCCAATATGCGCATCCAGATTCCGCTATTGGTTATTGACCGGAGACGTGTCTCGGTCATGTCTACATAGTTCTCGAACCCGTAGGGTCCGCACGCTTAAGGTTTCGATGACAGTTATATTATGAGTTTATGAGTTTTGATGTACCGAAGGAGTTCGGAGTCCCGGATGAGATCGGGGACATGACGAGGAGTCTCGAAATGGTCGACACGTAAAGATCGATATATTGGACGACTATATTCGGACATCGGAAAGGTTCCGAGTGATTCGGGTATTTTTCGGAGTACCGAAGAGTTACGGAAATTCGCCGGGGAGTATATGGGCCTTATTGGGCCATACAGGATTAGAGGAGAGAGGCCAAAAGGAAGGAGGCGCCCCCCCCCCTTCTGGTTCGAATTGGACAAGGGGTGCAGTCTACTTTTCCTTGTTCCTCTCCCCCTCTTTCCTTCTCTCCTACTCCAACAAGGGAAGGAGGAGTCCTACTCCCGGTGGGAGTAGGACTCCCCCCTTGGCACGCCCTCCTCCTAGGCCGGCCGCCTCCCTCCCTTGCTCCTTTATATACGGGGGCAGGGGGGCACCCCATAGACACAACAGTTGATCATTGATCTCTTAGACATGTGCGGTGCCCCCCTCCACCATTGTCCTTGATAATATTGTAGTGGTGTTTAGGCGAAGCCCTGCGACAGTAGAATATCAAGATCGTCACCACGCCGTCGTGCTGATGGAACTCTTCCCCGACATTCTGCTGGATCGTAGTGCGGGGATCGTCATCGAGCTGAACGTGCGCTAGAACTCGGAGGTGTCGTAGTTTCGGTGCTTGATCGGTCGGGCCGTGAAGACGTACGACTACATCAACCGTATTGTGCTAGCGCTTCCGCTTTCGGTCTACGAGGGTACGTGGACAACACTCTCCCCTCTCGTTGCTATGCATCACCATGATCTTGCGTGTGCGTAGGAATTTTTTGAAATTACTACGTTCCCCAACAGTGACATCCGAGCCTAGGTTTTATGCGTAGATGTCATATGCACGAGTAGAAGACAAGTGAGTTGTGGGCGATATAAGTCATACTGCTTACCAGCATGTCACACTTTGGTTCGGCGGTATTGTTGGATGAAGCGGCCCGGACCGACATTACGCGTACGCTTACGCGAGACTGGTTTTACCGCCGTGCTATGCACACAGGTGACTAGCGGGTGTCAGTTTCTCCAACTTTAGTTGAACCGAGTGTGGCTACGCCCGGTCCTTGAGAAGGTTAAAACAACACTAACTTGACAAACTATCATTGTGGTTTTCGATGCGTAGGCAAGAACGATTTTGCTATGCCCGTAGCAGCCACGTAAAATTTGCAACAACAAAGTAGAGGACGTATAACTTTTTTTTGCAGGGCATGTTGTGATGTGATATGGTCAAGACGTGATGAGATATAAGTTTTTGTATAAGATGATCATGTTTTGTTAAAGTTATCGGCAACTGGCAGAAGCCTTGTGGTTGTCTCTTTATTGCATAAGATGCAAGTGCCAAATAATTGCTTTACTTTATCGCTATGCGATAGCAATAGTTGCATGAGCAGTAGTTGGCGAGACGACCTTGTGACGACACATTGATATAGATCAAGATGATGGAGATCATGGTGTCATGCCGGTGACGATGGAAATCATGACGATACTTTGGAGATGGAGATCAAAGGCACAAGATGATGATGGACGTATCTGTTGGGGAACGTAGTAATTTCAAAAAAATTCCTACGCACACGCAAGATCATGGTGATGCATAGGAACGAGAGGGGAGAGTGTTGTCTACGTACCCTCGTAGACCGACAGTGGAAGCGTTATGACAACGCGGTTGATGTAGTCGTACGTCTTCACGGCCCGACCGATCAAGCACCGAAACTACGTCACCTCCGAGTTTTAGCACACATTCAGCTCGATGACGATCCCCGGACTCCGATCCAGCAAAGTGTCGGGGAAGAGTTCCGTCAGCATGACGGCATGGTGACGATCTTGATGTTCTACCGTCGCAGGGCTTCGCCTAAGCACCGCTACAATATTATCGAGGAGTATGGTGGAGGGGGGCACCGCACACGGCTAAGAAAACGATCACGAGGATCAACTTGTGTGTCTAGAGGTGCCCCCCTGCCCCCGTATATAAAGGAGCAAGCGGGGTGCGGCCGGCCCTAGGAGGAGGCGCACCGGAGGAGTCCTACTCCTATCGGGAGTAGGACTCCCCCCTTTCCCTAGTTGGATTAGGACTTGGGGGGAAGGAGGAGAGGGAAGAAAGGAAAGGGGGGGGGCACCGCCCCCCCTCCTTGTCCAATTCGGACTTGGGGGGGGGAGGGGCGCGCGGCAGCCCCTAGTCCTCCTCTCCTCTTCCTCCACTAGGCCCATTAGGTTACCGGGGGGTTCCGGTAACCTCTCGGTACTCCGGTAAAATGACGATTTCACCCGGAACACTTCCGATGTCCAAACATAGGCTTTCAATATATCAATATTTATGTGTCAACCATTTCGAGACTCCTCGTCATGTCCGTGATCACATCCGGGACTCCGAACAAACTTCAGTACATCAAAATATATAAACTCATAAAGAAAATGTCATCGTAACGTTAAGCGTGCGGACCCTGCGGGTTCGAGAACAATGTAGACATGACCGAGACACGTCTCTGGTCAATAAACAATAGCGGAACCTAGATGCTCATATGGGCTCCTACATATTCTACGAAGATCTTTATCGGTCAGACCGCATAACAACATACATTGTTCCCTTTGTCATCGGTATGTTACTTGCCCGAGATTCGATCATCGGTATCTCAATACATAGTTCAATCTCGTTACCGGCAAGTCTCTTTACTCGTTTCGTAATACATCATCTCGCAAGTACCAAGTGATTCATAATCAAGTGGTTCCAAAAGCCCATCAGTATGGAGTTTCTTCATGCGCTTTATACCGATATGACCTAAACGGCAGTGCCACAAATAAGTTGCACTATCATTATCAACTCTGCATCTTTTGGCTTCAGCACTATGAATATGTGTGTCACTACTATCGAGATTTAATAAGAATAGACCACTCTTCAAGGGTGCATGACCATAAAAGATATTACTCATATAAATAGAACAACCATTATTCTCTGATTTAAATGAATAACCGTCTCACATCAAACAAGATCCAGATATAATGTTCATGCTCAACGCTGGCACCAAATAACAATTATTTAGGTCTAATACTAATCCCGAAGGTAGATGTAGAGGTAGCGTGCCGACCGCGATCACATCGACTTTGGAACCATTTCTCACGTGCATCATCACCTCGTCCTTAGCCAATCTTCGTTTAATCCGTAGTCCCTGTTTCGAGTTGCAAATATTAGCAACAGAACCAGTATCAAATACCCAGGTGCTACTGCGAGCATTAGTAAGGTACACATCAATAACATGTATATCATATATACCTTTGTTCACCTTGCCATCCTTCTTATCCGCCAAATACTTGGGGCAGTTCTGCTTCCAGTGACCAGTCTGCTTGCAGTAGAAGCACTCAGTTTCAGGCTTAGGTCCAGATTTGGGTTTCTTCTCCTGAGCAGCAACTTGCTTGCTGTTCTTTTTGAAGTTCCCCTTCTTCTTCCCTTTGCCCTTTTTCTTGAAACTAGTGGTCTTGTTGACCATCAACACTTGATGCTCCTTCTTGATTTCTACCTCCGCAGCTTTCAGCATTGCAAAGAGCTCGGGAATTGTCTTAACCATCCCTTGCATATTATAGTTCATCACGAAGCTCTTGTAGCTAGGTGGAAGTGATTGGAGAATTCTGTCAATGACGCAATCATCTGGAAGATTAACTCCCAATTGAATCAAGTGATTATTATACCCAGACATTTTGAGTATATGCTCACTGACAGAACTGTTCTCCTCCATCTTGCAGCTATAGAACTTATTGGAGACTTCATATCTCTCAATCCGGGCATTTGCTTGAAATATTAACTTCAACTCCTGGAACATCTCATATGCTCCATGACGTTCAAAACGTCGTTGAAGTCCCGATTCTAAGCCGTAAAGCATGGCACACTGAACTATTAAGTAGTCATCAGCTTTGCTCTGCCAGACGTTCATAACATTTGGTGTTGCTCCCGCAGCAGGCCTGGCACCCAGCGGTGCTTCCAGGACGTAATTCTTCTATACAGCAATGAGGATAATCCTCAAGTTACGGACCCATTCCGTGTAATTGCTACCATCATCTTTCAACTTTGCTTTCTCAAGGAACGCATTAAAATTCAACGGAACAACAGCACGGGCCATCTATCTACAATCAAACATAAACAAGCAAGAATACTATCAGGTACTAAGTTCATGATAAATTTAAGTTCAATTAATCATATTACTAAAGAACTCCCACTTAGATAGACATCCCTCTAGTCCTCTAAGTGATCACGTGGTCCAAATCAACTAAACCATGTCCGATCATCACGTGAGATGGAGTAGTTTCATTGGTGAACATCACTATGTTAATCATATCTACTATATGATTCATGCTCGACCTTCCGGTCTCTGTGTTCCGAGGCCATATTGTATATGCTTGGCTCGTCAAGTATAACCTAGTATTCCGCGTGTGCAACTGTTTTGCACTCGTTGTATTTGAATGTAGAGCCTATCACACCCGATCATCACGTGGTGTCTCAGCACGAAGAACTTTCGCAATGGTGCATACTCAGGGAGAACACTTCTTGATAATTAGTGAGAGATCATCTTAAAAAATGCTACCATCAATCAAAGCAAGATAAGATGCATAAAAGATAAACATCACATGCAATCAATATAAGTGATATGATATGGCCATCATCATCTTGTGCTTCTGATCTCCATCTTCGAAGCACCGTCATGATCACCATCGTCATCGGCGCGCAACCTTGATCTCCATCGTAGCATCGTTGTCGTCTCGCCAATCTTATGCTTCTACGACTATCGCCACCGCTTAGTGATAAAGTAAAGCATTACAGGGCGATTGCATTGCATACAATAAAGCAACAACCATATGGCTCCTGCCAGTTGCCGATAACTCGGTTAAAAAACATGATCATCTCATACAATAAAATTTAGCATCATTTCTTGACCATATCACATCACAACATGCCCTACAAAAACAAGTTAGACGTCCTCTACTTTGTTTGTTGCAAGTTTTGCGTGGCTGCTACGGGCTTAAGCAAGAACCAATGGTACCTACGCGTCAAAAACCACAATGATAGTATGTCAAGTTGGTGATGTTTTAACCTTCACAAGGACCGGGCGTAGCCACACTCGGTTCAACTAAAGTTGGAGAAACTGACACCCGCCAGCCACCTGCGTGCAAAGCGCGTCGGTAGAACCAGTCTCGTGTAAGTGTACGCGTAATGTCGGTCCGGGCCGCTTCATCCAACAATACCGCCGAACCAAAGTAGACATGCTGGTAAGCAGTATGACTTATATCGCCCACAACTCACTTGTGTTCTACTCGTGCAAATAACATCAACACATAAAACCTAGGCTCGGATGCCGCTGTTGGGGAACGTAGTAATTTCAAAAAAAATCCTACGCACACGCAAGATCATGGTGATGCATAGCAATGAGAGGGGAGAGTGTTGTCTACGTACCCTCGTAGACCGACAGCGGAAGTGTTATGACAACGCGGTTGATGTAGTCGTACGTCTTCACGGCCCGACCGATCAAGCACTGAAACTACGGCACCTCCGAGTTTTAGCACACGTTCAGCTCGATGACGATCCCCGGACTCTGATCCAGCAAAGTTTCGGGGAAGAGTTCCGTCAGCACGATGGCGTGGTGACGATCTTGATGTTTTACCGTCGCAGGGCTTCGCCTAAGCACCACTACAATATTATCGAGGAGTATGGTGGAGGGGGGCACCGCACACGGCTAAGAAAACGATCACGAGGATCAACTTGTGTGTCTAGAGGTGCCCCCTGCCCCCGTATATAAAGGAGAAAGGGGGGTGCGGCCGGCCCTAGGAGGAGGCGCGCCGGAGGAGTCCTACTCCTACCGGGAGTAGGACTCCCCCCTTTCCCTAGTTGGATTAGGACTTGGGGGCAAGGAGGAGAGGGAAGAAAGGAAAGGGGGGCGCCGCCCCCCTCCTTGTCCAATTCGGACTTGGGGGGAGGGGCGCGCGGCAGCCCCTAGGCCTCCTCTCCTCTTCCTCCACTAGGCCCATTAAGGCCCATTAGGTTACCGGGGGGTTCCGGTAACCTCCCGGTACTCCGGTAAAATGCCGATTTCACCCGGAACACTTCCGATGTCCAAACATAGGCTTCCAATATATCAATCTTTATGTCTCGACCATTTCGAGGCTCCTCGTCATGTCCGTGATCACATTCGGGACTCCGAACAAACTTCGATACATTAAAATATATAAACTCATAAAGAAAATGTCATCGTAACTTTAAGCGTGCGGACCCTACGGGTTCGAGAACAACGTAGACATGTCCGAGACATGTCTCCGGTCAATAACCAATAGCGGAACCTGGATGCTCATATTGGATCCTACATATTCTATGAAGATCTTTATCGGTCAGACTGCATAACAACATACGTTGTTCCCTTTGTCATCGGTATGTTACTTGCCCGAGATTCGATCGTCGGTATCTCAATACCTAGTTCAATCTCGTTACCGGCAAGTCTCTTTACTCGTTTCGTAATACATCATCTCGCAACTAACTCATTAGTTGCAAGGCTTATGTGATGTGCATTACCGAGAGGACCCAGAGATACCTCTCCGACAATCAGAGTGACAAATCATAATCTCGAAATACGCCAACCCAACATGTACCTTTGGAGACACCTGTAGAGCTCCTTTATAATCACCCAGTTACGTTGTGACGTTTGGTAGCACACAAAGTGTTCCTCCGGCAAACGGGAGTTGCATAATCTCATAGTCGTAGGAACATGTATAAGTCATGAAGAAAGCAATAGCAACATACTAAACGATCGGGTGCTAAGCTAATGGAATGGGTCATGTCAATCACATCATTCTCCTAATGATGTGATCCCGTTAATCAAATGACAACACATGCCTATGGTTAGGAAACATAATCATCTTCGATTAACGAGCTAGTCAAGTAGAGGCACACTAGTGACGTTTAGTTTGTCTATGTATTCACACAAGTATTATGTTTCCGGATAATACAATTCTAGCATGAATAATAAACATTTATCATGATATAAGGAAATAAATAATAACTTTATTATTGCATCTAGGGCATATTTTCTTCAGTATCATGTCACATATTTTGATTGCATGTGATGTTTATCTTTTATACATCTTATTTTGCTTAGTTCGACGGTAGCTTTATAAGATGATCTCTCACTAATTATCAAGGTACAAGTGTTCTCCCTGAGTATGCACCGTTGCGAAAGTTCTTCGTGCTGAGACACCACGTGATGATCGGGTGTGATAGGCTCTACGTTC
Source organism: Triticum urartu (assembly GCF_003073215.2). Lineage (NCBI taxonomy): Eukaryota > Viridiplantae > Streptophyta > Magnoliopsida > Poales > Poaceae > Triticum > Triticum urartu. The sequence goes on from NC_053026.1 coordinate 480,759,417, forward strand.
AAATACAACGGGTGCAAAACCGTTGCACACGCGAAATACTTAGGTTAAACTTGACGAGCCTAGCATATAATAGATATGGCCTCGGAACACGGAGACCGAAAGGTCGAGCGTGAATCATATAGTAGATATGATCAACATAGTGATGTTCACCATTGAAACTACTCCATCTCACGTGATGATCGGACATGGTTTAGTTGATTTGGATCACGTTATCACTTAGAGGATTAGAGGGATGTCTATCTAAGTGGGAGTTCTTAAGTAATATGATTAATTGAACTTTAATTTATCATGAACTTAGTCCTGGTAGTATTAGCATATCTATGTTGTAGATCAATAGCTCGCGTTTAGCTCCCCTGTTTTATTTTTGATATGTTCCTAGAGAAAACTAAGTTGAAAGATGTTAGTAGCAATGATGCGGATTGGATCCGTGATCTGAGGTTTATCCTCATTGCTGCACAGAAAAATTATGTCTTTGATGCACCGCTAGGTGACAAACCTATTGCAGGAGCAGATGCAGATGTTATGAACATTTGGCTAGCTCAATATGATGACTACTTGATAGTTTAGTGCAACATGCTTAAACGGCTTAGAATCGGGACTTCAAAGATCTTTTGAACGTCATGGACCATATGAGATGTTCCAGGAGTTGAAGTTAATATTTCAAGCAAATACCCGAGTTGAGAGATATGAAGTCTCCAATAAGTTCTATAGCTAAAAGATGGAGGAGAATAGCTCAAGTAGTGAGCATGTGCTCAGATTGTCTGGGTACTACAATCGCTTGAATCAAGTGGGAGTTAATCTTCCAGATAAAATAGTGATTGACAGAATTCTCTAGTCACCATCACCAAGTTAGTAGAACTTCGTGATGAACTATGATATGCAAGGGATAAACGGAAACGATCCCCAAGCTCTTCGTAATGCTGAAATCGACGAAGGTAGAAATCAAGAAAAATATCAAGTGTTGATGGTAGACAAGACCACTAGTTTCAAGAAAAGGGCAAAGGGAAGAAGGGGAACTTCAAGAAGAACGTCAAGCCAGTTGCTGCTCAAGTGAAGAAGCCCAAGTCTGGTCCTAAGCCTGAGACTAAGTGCTTCTACTGCAAAGGGACTGGTAACTGGAAGCGGAACTACCCCAAGTATTTGGCGGATAAGAAGGATGGCAAAGTGAACAAAGGTATATTTGATATACAGATTATTGATGTGTATTTTACTAGTGTTCGTAGCAACCCCTCAGTATTTGATACTGGTTCAGTTGCTAAGAGTAGTAACTCGAAACGGGAGTTGCAGAATGAACATAGACTAGTTAAGGGTGAAGTGATGATGTGTGTTGGAAGTGGTTCCAAGATTGATATGATCATCATCGCACACTCCCTATACTTTTGGGATTAGTGTTGAACCTAAATAAGTGTTATTTGGTGTTTGCGTTGAGCATGAATATGATTTGATCATGTTTATTGCAATACGGTTATTCATTTAAGTAAGAGAATAAATTGTTATTCTGTTTACATGAATAAAACCTTATATGGTTACACACCCAATGAAAATGGTTCATTGGATCTCGATCATAGTGATACACATATTCATAATATTGAAACCAAAAGATGCAAAGTTAATAATGATAGTGCAACTTATTTGTGGCACTGCTGTTTAGGTCATATTGGTGTAAAGCGCATGAAGAAACTCCATGCTGATGGGCTTTTGGAATCACTTGATTATGAATCAGTTGATGCTTGCGAACCATGCCTCATGGGCAAGATGACTAAGACACCGTTCTCCGGAACAATGGAGCGAGCAACAGATTTGTTGGAAATCATACATACTGATGTATGTGGTCCGATGAATATTGAGGCTCGCGGCAGGTATCATTATTTTCTGATCTTCACAGATGATTTGAGCAGATATGGGTATATCTACTTGATGAAACACAAGTCTGAAACATTTGAAAAGTTCAAAGAATTTCAGAGTGAAGTGGAGAATCATTGTAACAAAAATAGAAGTTTCTATGATATGATCGCAGAAGTAAAATATTTGAGTTACGAGTTTGGCCTTCAGTTAAAAAGAATGTGAAATAGTTTCACTACTCACGCCACCTGGAACACCACAGTGTAATGGTGTGTCCGAACGTCATAACCGTACTTTATTAGATATGGTACGATCTATGATGTCTCTTACCGATCTACCACTATCGTTTTGGGGTTATGCATTAGAGACAGCTGCATTCACATTAAATAGGGCACCATCTAAATCTGTTGAGACGACACAGTATGAACTATGGTTTGGCAAGAAACCTAAGCTGCCGTTTCTTAAAGTTTGAGGTTGCAATGCTTATGTGAAAAAGTTTCAACCTGATAAGCTCAAACCCAAATCGGAGAAGTGCGTCTTCATAGGATACCCAAAAGAAAATGTTGGGTACACCTTCTATCATAGATCCGAAGGCAAGATATTCGTTGCTGAGAATGGGTCCTTTCTAGAGAAGGAGTTTCTCTCGAAAGAAGTGAGTGGGAGGAAAGTAGAACTTGATGAGGTAACTGTACCTGCTCCCTTATTGGAAAGTAGTTCATCACAGGAATCTGTTCCTGTGACTACTACACCAATTAGTGAGGAAGCTAATGATGATGATCATGTAACTTCAGATCAAGTTACTACTGAACCTCGTAGGTAAACCAGAGTGAGATCCGCACCAGAATGGTACGGTAATCCTGTTCTAGAGGTCATGTTACTTGACCATGACGAGCCTACGAACTATGAGGAAGCGATGATGAGCCCAGATTCCGCGAAATGGCTTGAGGCCATGAAATCTGAGATGAGATCCATGTATGAGAACAAAGTATGGACTTTGATTGACATGCCCAAAGATCGGCGAGCCATTGAGATTAAATGGATCTTCAAGAGGAAGACGGACGTTGATAGTAGTGTTACTATCTACAAAGCTAGAATTGTCGCAAAAGGTTTTCGACAAGTTTAAGGTGTTGACTACGATGAGAGTTTCTCACTCGTATCTATGCTTAAGTCTGTCTGAATCATGTTAGCAATTGCCACATTTTATGAAATCTGACAAATGGATAAACAAAACTGCATTCCTTAATGGATTTATTAAAGAAGAGTTGTATATGATGCAACCAGAAGGTTTTGTCAATCCTAAAGGTGCTAACAAAATATGCAAGCTCCAACGATCCATCTATGGACTGGTGCAAGCATCTCGGAATTGGAATATACGCTTTGATAAGTTGATCAAAGCATATAGTTTTATACAGACTTGCGGTGAAACCTGTATTTACAAGAAAGTGAGTGGGAGCACTACATCATTTCTGATAAGTATATGTGAATGACATATTGTTGATCGGAGATAATGTAGAATTATTCTGCAAAGCATAAAAGAGTGTTTGAAAGGAGTTTTTCAAATAAAGACCTCAGTGAAGCTGCTTACATATTGAGCATCAAGATCTATAGAGATAGATCAAGACGCTTGATAAGTTTTTCAATGAGTACATACCTTGACAAGATTTTGAAGTAGTTAAAAATGGAACAGTCAAAGAAAGAGTTCTTTCCTGTGTTACAAGGTGTGAAAGTGAGTAAGACTCAAAGCCCGACCACAGCAGAAGATAGAAAGAGAATGAAACTCATTCCCTATGCCTTGGCCATAGGTTCTATAAAATATGCCATGCTGTGTACCAGATCTATTGTATACCCTACACTGTTTTTTGGCAAGAGAGTACAATAGTGATCTAGGAGTAGATCACTGGACAGCGGTCAAAATTATCCTTAGTGGAATAAGGATATGTTTCTCGATTATGGAGGTGACAAAAAGGTTCGTCGTAAAGGGTTACGTCGATGCAAATTTTGACACTGATCCAGATGATTCTAAATCTCAATATGGATACATATTGAAAGTGGGAGCAATTAGCTAGAGTAGCTCCGTGCAGAGCATTGTTGACATAGAAATTTGCAAAATACTTACGGATCTGAATATGGCAGACCCGTTGACTAAACTTCTCTCACAAGCAAAACATGATCACACCTTAGTACCTTTTGGGTGTTAATAACATAGCGATGTGAACTAGATTATTGACTCTAGTAAACCCTTTGGGTGTTGGTCACATGTCGATGTGAACTATGGGTGTTAATCACATGGTGATGTGAACTATTAGTATTAAATCACATGGCGATGTGAACTAGATTATTGACTCTAGTGCAAGTGGGAGACTAAAGGAAATATGCCCTAGAGGCAATAATAAAGTTATTATTTATTTCCGTATATCATGATAAATTTTTATTATTCATGCTAGAATTGTATTAACTGGAAACATAATACATGTGTGAATACATAGACAAACAGAGTGTCACTAGTATGCCTCTACTTGACTAGCTCGTTGATCAAAGATGGTTATGTTTCCTAACCATAGACATGAGTTGTCATTTGATTAACGGGATCACATCATTAGGAGAATGATGTGATTGACTTGACCCATTCCGTTAGCATAGCACTTGATGGTTTAGTTTGTTGCTATTGCTTTCTTCATGACTTATACATGTTCCTATGACTATGAGATTATGCAACTCCCGTTTACCGGAGGAACACTTTGTGTGCTACCAAATGTCACAACGTAACTGGGTGATTATAAAGGTGCTCTACAGGTGTCTCCAAAGGTACTTGTTGGTTTGGCGTATTTTGAGATTAGGATTTGTCACTCCGATTGTCGGAGAGGTATCTCTGGGCCCTCTCGGTAATGCACATCACTTAAAAGCCTTGCAAGCATTGCAACTAATGAGTTAGTTGCGAGATGATGTATTACGGAACGAGTAAAGAGACTTGCCGGTAATGAGATTGAACTAGGTATTGAGATACCGACGATCGAATCTTGGGCAAGTAACATACCGATGACAAAGGGAACAACGTATGTTGTTATGCGGTTTGACCGATAAAGATCTTCGTAGAATATGTGGGAGCCAATATGAGCATCCAGATTCCGCTATTGGTTATTGACCGGAGACGTGTCTCGGTCATGTCTACATAGTTCTCGAACCCGTAGGGTCCGCACGCTTAAGGTTTCGATGACAGATATATTATGAGTTTATGAGTTTTGATGTACCAAAGGAGTTCGGAGTCCCGGATGAGATCGGGGACATGACGAGGAGTCTCGAAATGGTCGAGACGTAAAGATCGATATATTGGATGACTATATTCGGACATCGAAAAGGTTCCGAGTGATTCGGGTATTTTTCGGAGTACCGGAGAGTTATGGGAATTCGCCGGGGAGTATGTGGGCCTTATTGGGCCATACGGGAATAGAGGAGAGAGGCCAAAAGGAAGGAGGCGCGCGCCCCTCCTTTGGTCCGAATTGGACAAGGGGTGCAGCCTACTTTTCCTTGTTCCTCTCCCCCTCTTTCCTTCTCTCCTACTCCAACAAGGGAAGGAGGAGTCCTACTCCCCCTACTCCCGGTGGGAGTAGGACTCCCCCCTTGGCACGCCCTCCTCCTAGGCCGGCCGCCTCCCTCCCTTGCTCCTTTATATACGGGGGCAGGGGGGCACCCCATAGACACAACCGTTGATTATTGATCTCTTAGCCGTGTGTGGTGCCCCCCTCCACCATAGTCCTTGATAATATTGTAGTGGTGCTTAGGCGAAGCCCTGTGACAGTAGAACATCAAGATCGTCATCACGCCGTCGTGCTGACGGAACTCTTCCCCGACATTCTGCTGGATCGGAGTCCGGGAATCGTCATCGAGCTGAACGTGTGCTAGAACTCGGAGGTGCCGTAGTTTCGGTGCTTGATCGGTCGGGCTGTGAAGACGTACGACTACATCAACCGTGTTGTGCTAACGCTTCCGCTTTCAATCTACGAGGGTACGTGGACAACACTCTCCCCTCTCGTTGCTATGCATCACCATGATCTTGCGTGTGCGTAGGAATTTTTTTGAAATTACTACGTTCCCCAACATCCCCAACCGTGAATTCCGCACATAGGTAAAAAAAACTTCCTTACATTAATGGACCCCATTCCTTATCTAAGAGCCCTTGATATTGCAAGCAAAGAAAGAACCATTAGAGAAGTACTTGGCTTTAAGAATCCTAGCCCGAAGGCCATTGTCGTTTTGCGATAATTTGCAAATCCATTTGGTCACAAGGAAGGCGTTTGTCTTCCTCAAATTAGAAATCCCTAAACCCCCTTAGTTTTTGGATGATAAAGGTCAGCCCATTTGAGCATGTGATACTTACCTTTCTTAGTGTCCGCTTCCCAGAAAAACCTGGCGGGGATTTTATCGAATTTCGTGTGAACCCCTTCCCAAGAATTAAAAGACACATCGCAGAGGTAGGAATAGCCGAGAGACAGGTGTTAGTTAGAGTGAGACAAGCCGCAGAGAACATAAGCTTCCCTTTCCATGGATCACAACTTGACCACATTTTCTACCGTGGGGTCCTAGTCTAATTCCACAAGAATCTTATACGCGCAAGGAAGCCTTAGATAGTTGATTGGAAAAGAGCCTAATTTGCAGTTAAGCAGACCCGCCACTCTACTACCCTCATTCTCCTACATCTCAATCAAGATCACTTCACTTTTATTGTAGTTAATTTTCACACCAAACATCGCTTCAAAACAGATGAGCTGGATTTTCACTATGCTAATACTAGTCGGGTATGGTTGAAAGAGAAGAATAGTCTCGTCACCATACTGGAGGTGAGTCACACCTCCCGAGATAAGGTGAGAAACAACCCATTTGTGATACCCATCCCCCTGGCTTTGTCAAAAATAGGCAAGAGCGAGTCAACCACGATGTCGAAAAGCATAGGAGAAAGGCGGGGTTTTTTACGAGAGAGGAGAAATGGGGTTGCCTTGGCGTAGACCATGTTTGTTATGAAAGAGGCGTCCTACCTCTCCGTTAATGCAAATCGCAGTCTGTCCATCATAGACAATTTGCATAATTCTGTCGATGAAAGCAGAGACGATCTCCTTATGGTGCAAAACCCTAGAATGGAAGACCAACTGACCCATATCGTACGCTTTCTCGAAATCTAATTCGGGGATAATCGTGGGAAGCTTCTTCTGTTTGACTTCATGTATGTAAGATTTAGTTAAGACATAAAATCCTTCTAAAATAAAGTGTGCTTTAATAAAAACCATCTACAGCCTATCCATTATTTTATTGCCAATAAGGCCAAGACACAGCGCAAATCATTTAACCACCAGCCTGAATAGAACGTTGATTTTTGAAGACATCTCGAAATCTAATTTGAGGATAATCATGAAAAGCTTCTTCCGTTTGAGCTCATGTACGAATTCGTTAAGACATAAAGCCCTTTCTAAAATAAATCGCCGTTTAATAAAAGGTGTCTACGACCTATCCACTATTTTAACGGCAATGAGGCCAAGACGCAGCCCAAATCATTTAACCATCAGTTTAAACATAACCTTGTTGAGAGCAATAGGCCGGAATTGGGAGATTTTGTCGGCTCTGGGATCTTAGGAATAAGTGCAAGAATTGCAAAATTGTTGCACTTAATAACAATATTCCTTAAAGCGAAACCATTTACGATGCTAGCCACCATCGGAGCCAGCTCTAGCAACGCTTAAAGAAAGCAACCAGGAACCATCTGGTCTAGCTAGGTGTCGTGTCTGTTTTCATGGCTGCAAGGGCTACGTCAGTTTCTTGCCCGAGAAGCTTAGCATGATAGCAGAGCTATTGAATATAAAACATTTAAAGTTCATGTATATAGTTGATATTTTTAAAGTTTGAAGGAGAAAAACTTGTTTTTGAAAGTTGATTTAGGATCGACACATATCAACAGTGGCGGAGCTTGGGCTAAAATCATGGGAGGGCACTAGCTGGAGAGGCAAACTCAGTCATTATAGGTTGAGCTGTGTGTGTGGGGGTGGGGGGGGGGGACCAGATTGGCCCCATGAAGCTCCGCCACTTCATATCAAGTAGCTATCCAAAGTACACATTATTAATAACTTTTGGTTGTTTTTTGCTTATTATTAAGAACTTTATATAGGACTTATTAATCAAGTGACATGACATGTAATAAAGGAACTGAATTTTTTTATTAGATGAATCTCAATGTAAAATCTCACGAGTACAACATCTATCTAGACATAATCAAGTCTCAGTCCACTAAGATTTAGCAAGACTGAACTTAATAATTCAAGAACCGACAACCATCAAATGCGTGGCGTAACACACGCAGAAAGTGGCCTTTTCATCACCTTGAAGAACCCGTCCAGCTCCATCATGTCGATGCCACCGCGGCCGCGATCCTCCGCCGAAGGCGCCCACTCGAACTCGCGCACCATGGCGGCCAGGAAGCACTTGATGTGCAGCATCCCCATGCTCATGCCCGGGCAGTGCCTGTGTGCCGCGCCGAACGGCATCATCCTGATCTCCTTGAGGCCAGGCGACGGCCCGACGCCCTCCGCCTCGCCTCCGGCCAGGAACCGTTCCGGCCGGAACTCGTCAGGGTCCGTCCATGCCTTCCTGTCCCTTCCAATGTCGCCCAAGTTAAACTGCACCCTCAGGCCGTTGGCCGGCACGGGCGACTGCGCGCTTGGAACCACCTTGGCGCCCTCGCCGTGGGCGCCACGCAGAGCGAACGGCACCGGCGGGTGCATGCGTAGGCACTCGAGCACCACGGCGTGCAGGTACGGCATGCCACGGAGGCTTTTGCTGGATAGCACGGCCTCGCCGTCGATCTCGCGGCGTAGCTTGCTCTGGACCTCCGGTTGGTCGATGAGGTGGGCGAGGGCCCACTCGACGCAGGCGACCACCGACCCGGTGCCGGTGCCGAGGAACTCGGAGACTAGGACCACCAGCTCGTCGTCTCGGAGCGCACGCCGGACGTCGTCGGCGGCGTCGCTCGGAATGCCGAGACCGAGAAGCGAGTCCACGTAGGAATGGAAGATGTCGTCGCCACTGCGAAACGATCTAGATTTATGCTTCCTCCGTGCCTCGATGAGAGGGAGGTACAGCTCGGTCTGCCTGCCGATGAAGCCTACGAGGCGGCGGAGCTGCCTCCGGTACACGAGCCTGGCGAGCCACGTGCCGTCGAACACGGCGCTTATCTCGCCGACGGTGAGGACGAGCTCCTGCATCACGCGCTCCATGGCGCGCACGTGGGGCCCCTCGACGCCGTCGCCGAAGCACAGGCGCGCGACCAGCCCGAACACGGCGGCGTTGACCGGCCCGCGGACGGCCACCTCGCCCAGCTGGGCCCGGGCGGACACGTCGGCGAGGAGGGCCCGGGTGGCCTCCCGCTGCATCGGGGCGAGGGAGGCGAGGCGCGAGGGGTGGAGCACGTCGGCGGTGAGGTTGCACCTGAGCGCGCGCCAGTGCGGGCCGTAGCTCGCCGTCGTTATGGTCTCGTTCCGTTCGCCGCGGAGCCCGGTGGACATGACCACGGGGAAGATCCCAGCCGGGCGGTTCAAGAAGGAGTCGGCGTTGTCGTTGAGCGCGCGGTGGGCGATGGCGGCGTCGCGGATCTGGTGGAGGGCCGCCTGAGCTCGAGCACGGCGGATGCTTCGCTGGAGGGCCACGGCTAGGAGGCACAAGAGAACGGCAGCAAGGAGAGTGAAGAACTCCATTGATTGATTGCCGTCGTCGTTGCACTGAGTGAACTACATGTGTGTGCATGTCCCTCTAATATAGACGATCGTCTTTTGATGCAGATACCGCGTCGATGAAAATAACTTCATGATCGACCATGATGGTTCTACGTAGCTTTGGTAGAAAATTAACGTAACCATGCATTCACCTAATACTTCGTCATTAGTTTATCACAGCGAAATGTTCCACATGATGTAATGATGAGGTGTATATATATACTTCCGTCCCATAATGTAATGTAAGGTGTTTTTTTACACTACACTATCAAAAAATGTCTTACATTATAAAACGGGGAGAGTATTATTTTATTTTTGGGATGGTGTGGTGTATATTTTTCTTTTCTTTTGTTTGCACTTTATAGTTGGGAGCAGGTATGAACACGTTGATGCATGGCTTGCAGAGTGCTGAAAGGTTTCGTGGAAGCGTTCCTGCTCCCTCGAGGGGAGCCGCGTCTCATATATATTGATGTGGGCAGTAGCCTTGGCTTAGAGTACAAGAGAAGTTTACAGGAAATCGAGTAGAACAAGGAATAGGAAGGGAGTTTGAGATTACTACAGGATACAGATATTCTCTAACACCCTCCCTTAATCTCAACTATTCTAAATTAAGATTACTCTTGAACTCCTCAAATGGTCTTGCTGATAATGCCTTTGTAAAACCGTCTGCTACTTGATCTTTGGAGGGAATAAACCGTATCTCAAGTTTCTTTGCTGCAACTCTTTCTCGCACAAAGTGAAAGTCAATTTCTATGTGCTTTGTTCTTGCATGAAACACTGGATTTGCAGATAAATATGTTGCTCTCAAGTTATCACACCATAAACATGAGATACGATTCTTCTTGATTCCCAACTCCTCAAGAAGTGACTCAATCCAAATGATTTCAGTAGTTGCATTCGCCAAGGACTTGTATTCAGCTTCTGTGCTTGACCGTGACACAGTGGCTTGCTTTCTAGCACTCCAAGAAACAATATTAGACCCAAAGAATACTGCAAAACCTCCAGTTGATCTTCTATCATCACTGCATCCTGCCCAGTCAGCATCAGAGAATGCACTCACAAGAGAGGAATTAGAACGTTTGAAATGAAGTCCTATTCCCATAGTGTGCTTCACATATCTTACAATTCTCTTAACAGCTGACCAATGTGCAGAAGTAGGTGCATGCAAATATTGACAAATCTTGTTGACAACAAACGAGATATCTGGACGTGTGAGAGTTAGATATTGTAATGCTCCCACAGTACTCCTATACCTTGTGCTCTCCTCCGCCTGAAGTGGCACACCTTCATATGCTGAGAGTTTTTCTGAGGAAGGTAAAGGTGTAGGAACTGGCTTACAATCTTTCATTCCCATGCGAGACAGAAGCTCAATAATATATTTCTCCTGATTTAACACAATACCATCTTGCGTTTTCTTGACTTCAATACCGAGAAAGAAATGTAAGTCACCTAGATCCTTCAAGGCAAACTCTGAGCTCAAATCATGCAGGAGTGCATTAGTAGCATTTTGTGAAGAACTTGCAACTATGATATCATCAACATATATAAGCACAAAAATAACCACTCCAGCCTTGTTATAAATAAACAAAGATGTATCAGCCTTGGAGGCAATGAAGCCAAGATATCTCAACTGTAAGCTCAATCTGGAATACCATGCTCTGGGTGCTTGTTTCAAACCATAGAGTGCTTTATCAAGCTTGCAAACATGCTGTGGTAACTTCTTATCCTCATAACCAGGTGGTTGTCTCATAAACACTTCCTCTTCCAGAATACCATGCAAAAACGCATTCTGTACATCTAGCTGTCGTAGGCTCCAACCCCTGGATACAGCAATGGCTAGCACAAGTCTGATAGTTGCAGCTTTCACATCAGGACTAAAAGTGTCCTCATAATCAATACCATAACGTTGTTTAAAGCCCTTTGCAACTAGACGTGCCTTGTACCTGTCAATGGAGCCATCTGCCTTCTTTTTAATTCTGTATACCCATTTGCAATCGATGATATTTTTACCTTTCTGATTTGGTACGAGATGCCATGTCTTGTTCCTCATAAGTGCAGAGTATTCCTCATCCATTGCCTTCTTCCACTTAGGATCATCAAGTGCACTACTCAATGTTGTTGGTTCTCCTGAAATACACAACATTCCATATGGTATAGTTCCATCTTTTCTTATTTTAGGATTTCGTATACCTTTTTGTAGCCGGGTCATCACTCGTGAGGAAGCTGGTTGGATCATAGGAACACTTGCCGCAGAAGATCCTGAAGAATCTGCTGCATGCGCTGACACAGATGGATTTGTCGCCTCCTGCGCAGAGGATTCCGTAGCATCTGATGTAGCCGCTGGTGTGGCCGCCTCCTCTGACTGCACACGGGTGCCAACCACCCGAGCCGGCACAGTAGATCCCCCGCCCGACCGCGGTTGCAGGCGCACACTGGGCAAGGGGGATCCGGCCCCATGGCTGGTCCCGCCTGTCGCTGATGTGGCAGCGGGGGAGTGGCCCTCCCTCGAATCAGCGCTGCAGCTGGTGGGGGCACGATCCGAGGCTGATTTCCTCGCGTGATCCGAGGTTTGCAGGCGTACAGGAGTTGCAGGAGCCGCCGAATCAACCTCGCTATCTGTGCCAGGTTCGTCTTCTTCCTCAGCATGAAATATAAGATCATCTTGAGCTATATTTTCGAAATTTCGATCATTTTGAGCACCGTTTTCACCAGGGACCTGCACAGGCAACAAAGAAGGACCAGTACCAGCAGAAATATCATCACTTTGATTAGTACAACTGTCGCCCCCATGATCAAAAGACCGAAGATGTGAAGGAAGAAGGAGAATTTCCTTGCGGAGAAGTGCACCGACATTGGGATGAAGAGAAGCAAATGGAAACACGGACTCATCAAAGACAACATCTTTGGATATGTAGACCCTACCAGTAGGAACATCAAGGCATTTAACCCCTTTATGCATGGGACTATAGCCTAAGAAGACACATTTTTTTGAGCGAAAAGCGAGTTTGAGTGTGTTGTAGGGTCTAAGGTTGGGCCAACATGCACAACCGAAAACACGAAGAGATGTGTAGTTGGGTGTAACACTAAGGAGTCGTGTAATGGGTGTTTCAAGTTTGATGACTTTACTTGGAAGCAAGTTGATGAGATATGTGGCAGTTAAGAATGCTTCATCCCAGAATTTGAGTGGCATAGATGCATTTGCTAGCAATGCCAGCCCCATATCAACTATGTGACAATGTTTTCTCTCAGTAGATCCGTTTTGTTGGTGAGCATGAGGGCAAGAGACATGATGTGATATACCAAGTTTTTGGAAGAAAGAATTCAATTTTTCATACTCACCACCCCAGTCACTTTGTATGGCAATGATCTTGGAGTTCAGTTTACGTTCAACAAGATTTTGGAAATTGATAAATACTTGGAATACATCAGACCGTTTCTTTAACAAGTAAATCCAAGTAAATTTACTATAGTCATCAATAAAGCTTACATAGTAAGAAAATCTACCAACTGAGGTAGGAGCTGGCCCCCATACATCTGAAAATATAAGTTGAAGAGGAGCAGTAGACACACTAGTAGATATGGGGTAAGGTAATTGATGACTTTTTGCTTGTTGACACGGATCACAAACTGACTCAACACTATTCTCATAAGAGAGTTTATTTTTGCTAAGAACATATTTAACTATGACTGAAGATGGATGACCTAAACGACTATGCCACCTTGATGATGATGGTTTGGTGACAATGTTTGCTTGCTTGTTGGACCAGGAAGATGATGATGATGATGATGATATGAGTGGGTAGAGGCCTCCCACGCACCGTCCTCTAAGAATGACTCTCCTTGTTCTCAAATCCTAAACCAAGAAAAAATAAGGGTAGAATTCTATAAGAACATTGTTATCAAGAGTGAATCTATGAACGGAAACAAGATTTTTGGATGTTTGAGAAACATGCAAGACATCTTTCAAGTACAAATTTTTCATGGGGTTTTTAACAATTGAACTACCAATGTGTGTGATATTCATACCAGAACCGCTTGCCGTGCGAATTTGGTCGCCTCCGTTGTATTTCTCCCGCATTGTTAACTTGTCAAGTTCTCCTGTGATATGATTTGTTGCAGCACTGTTGGCGTACCAGTTGGTATCCACGCCGTAGGAGACGGCATGCGCCTCCTTCTCTTCTTGATTGTTCTCCTCATAACGCCACCAACAGACACGTGCACCTCCTGGATGATGTCTGTAGCAAATCTGACATTCAGGATAGTCATGTTGTTGCTCATGCGCCTGCTGTTGTTGTTGTTGTTGTTGTTGTCGAGGGCGCCCTCTGAAGCCGCCGCCTCTATTGGCAGGAGAGGGCTGGCGGTCACCACGATCACCACGGCCGCGCCCCCTGCCTCCTCGCCCGCGAGACCTGCCGCGGGACTGACCACGTCCTCTGTAGACGGAATTTGCAGATGAGTGAAAACCGCCTGAGGACGAGTCGCCTAGCATCTCCATCCTCTGGTCAAAAGTAGAAATTTGGGCGAACAGATCATCCGCGGTAATAGTGCCCTTGACAGCGCCGATTGCCGCTACCACAGAATCATAGTCGCGGTCCAGCCCTGCAAGGATATAGTCTACCATCTCCGGATCAGAAACGGGATGCCCAGCAGCAGCTAGTTCATCCCCGAGGCCTTTCATCTTTGCCATGTACGCCGAGCTTGACATGGTGCCCTTCTTGGTATTGGTGATTGCAATTCTCAGGTTGGTTATCCGGGACTGCGACTGCGAGGCGAAGAGATTTGTGACTGTTGTCCAGAGTTCGAAGGTGGAGTCCTTCCCAACGACTTGCGCTAGAATCTCTAGAGACATAGAGTTGAGGAGGTATGACAGGACCTGCTAGTCTTTGGCGATCCAGGGCCTGTACAGAGGGTTCGGCTCAAGGGCCGTGGTCTTGTCTGCCATCGTGATCTCCGTCATCTTGGGCGGAGCGGCGTCAGAATTGTCCAGGAGCCCCGTGACCTGCGCGCCTCGCAGGGCCGGGAGAACCTGCGTCTTCCAGAGGATATAATTTCCTCTTGTAAGCTTCTCAGATGGCTGCGAACCGAGGTTGAGGGCGACGCCGGCTGAGGAAGACATTGGAGATGATGATGTGTGATCTAGGTTTTTGGTATATGGCTAGATGTATGGGAAGAGGTGGCTCCGATTACCATGAAAGGTTTCGTGGAAGCGTTCCTGCTCCCTCGAGGGGAGCCACGTCTCATATATATTGATGTGGGCAGTAGCCTTGGCTTGGAGTACAAGAGAAGTTTACAGGAGATCGAGTAGAACAAGGAATAGGAAGGGAGTTTGAGATTACTACGGGATACAGATATTCTCTAACAAGTAACCATTATGATCAAGCATGCGGATGGTTTAAAGCATTCACCTTCCTATTATTTTAAAGGCACGATTAGATATATACTACCAGTACAACCATTTAGGAGTATGTATCATGCATGCAGATGGCTGAAAGCATTCATATTGTTCAACTCCAAATGCAAGAGGGTGTCTTCTCTCTGAGTTGATTTTCATTAAACCGCACTTTGTCCTTTTGCAAGAAACTAAACTATCTTCAATTGAACTTTCTATAAACAAAACTCCTTGCCACGATCTTTCTGTTAGAAGGGACAGAGGGATATTGGTGGAATTGTTGTTGTATTGCTTGAGCCTCATAGGCATATATATATATATACAGGAGTACATGATCATCTTGGAGTACAAGGCAAGGTAGAATAATATCCTACGCTATCCTACGTTTCCTAATAATCACGATACTCAACATCCTCCACAGTCACAACGGTAGCGACACAGACGGTGAGACTAGAGAAGAATCTGAAGGCAAGCCGACGGACACATCCCCCACAGTCGTAACGGTCGACGCATCACGGAAGGCGTGGCTGGAGTGGAAACCGATGAGGTTGCTCAAGTAAGATGGTAGCCCTTTGTGTCGTTTGTCGAGGTAGCCAGGAGCGTAGGTGGTGTAGTCGTAGTCGAGGTAGCCGTGCGAAGAATGCCGTGATCGTTGTCGAGTCGGGGGTCGCCGGTGTCGAGGTAGTCGTCGTGGAGCCGCAGAAGAAGAGCAGCGGCGGCGGCGGCCTAAGGAGGCGGCGGCGGCGGCTAGAGAAGGAGCGCGGCGGCGGTGCTCGAAGTAGGCGATAATGAACCCGACAGCGTGACGAAGACCAGCGCGGACGGTAACGTTCCCACGCCAAGGGAGTTGGCGCAGTGCATATCACGTGAAAGTCAACGTGCGTGGACGGGTGTCAGAACCAAATAAAAATATCATAGTTTACAACCAAATAAAAACCTCATAGTTTAAAGCCAAATGAAATTTAAATTGCCTCAAATACATTTGAAGGAAACGGGTTGATAATCTATTGGTTGCCAAGGCTTGGAGGGTTTCCGATGGTGGTGGGGGGCAGGGTGGCGTGGTACTGGCGGGTCCTACGACAGCGGCTAAACAAACCACCAACGCCGGCAAAAGATCGGCAGCCGGGTGTGGCGTGTTGCTTGGGAGATGTGTGGGCGTTGGCGGCGACCTGGGCAGGGTCCAACCCATTGAAAACATGGTGTCGGCGGGGGGTGGGGGTGGGAAGGGGGGGTGACCGAGTGTCGGCTGCAGATGGAAGAGAGATGAGGGAAATGGTCAATGTGCCACCGAGTAGCGGGCCAGAGGAGGATGAGGGCGGGCGCGGAACCGGACTCAAATTTGGGCCCGGAATCGGTCGACAGACACTTGTCCGTTTGGGTCGTTGCGTTGGGTCGTGATCCGTGTCTGTTTCGATCCAAACTGACGCGCACGGACAGTTTGCATCGACGCATTGGAGTTGCTCTTACTCTTAAGGAGAGCAAAATTAACAAAAAAATGCCATGGGAGTTTGCCCGTGGCCAAGGTTTTTCTTTTGTGTCTGTGTGCGGAGCATGCCTGCATTCATTTTCTGTGCGCGTACCCTGAGGCTGGTCGTAATGCTAGTATCATAGCTAGTATCATGCATGCTAACTAGGCAATTTTGATGAGATGTCATAGCATTAAATGAAGAAAAAGAGGATGGAGTATCATATCATGATATCGTATCATAATAAATGTTATGTTACTTTGTGTCATGCATGGCAGTAAATAGAGTACTACATGATACTAATATATGATACTATGCATTAGTGAGGTAGTATCATATGCATGATACTAGTACCCCCCAATCCCCGCAGCACGGCTGTCGGTGTCAAAACCGGCGGATCTCGGGTAGGGGGTCCCGAACTGTGCGTCTAGGCCGGATGGTAACAGCAGGCAAGGGACACGAAGTTTTACCCAGGTTCGGGCCCTCTCGATGGAGGTAAAACCCTACGTCTTGCTTGATTAATATTGATGATATGGGTAGTACAAGAGTAGATCTACCACGAGATTAGAGAGGCTAAACCCTAGAAGCTAGCCTATGGTATGATTGTTGATGTGTATGTTGTCCTACGGACTAAAACCCTACGGTTTATATAGACACCGAATAGGGTTAGGGTTACATAGAGTCGGTTACAATGGTAGGAGATCTGAACATCCGTATCGCCAAGCTTGCCTTCCACGCCAAGGAAAGTCCCTTCCGGACACGGGACGGAGTCCTCAATCTTGTATCTTCATAGTCCAGGAGTCCAGCTGAAGGTATAGTTCGGCTATCCGAACACCCCCTAATCCAGGACTCCCTCAGTAGCCCCTGTACCAGGCTTCAATGACGACGAGTCCGGCGCGCAGATTGTCTTCGGCATTGCAAGGCGGGTTCTCCTCCAAATTCCATGTACCTGTTGAATAAAGTCCGGTTTCTTTTAGATGTTGCGCTCCTGGGCTTCTGCGCCCAATAATGGCCGCTCCCCACGTGTCAAACGAATATGAAAGGTCTGAGTGTTTTTACATTCACACCCCTAGCCGCGTAAACAAGTTGACCTATTTAAAGAGACGAGGATTTAGATCCAAACCACACCTTCCCCCTTTCGCGAGTGTTCATCAGAGCGCATTCGACAAAGATCCATTCCACCATGGCCAGCCGTCGCGACTCCTCCTCCCGCCCTTCCAGCCCTAAGCCTGGACATTGGGAAAGATGCTCCATCCCGCATACCGAGTTAGTGACGCTCCAGACCAAGGGATTTCTCCCCCCGGCCTATATGATCCCGGTTCGAGCCGGTCTTGCCGTCTATAACGGCGGAGGGCAAGCGGAGAGCGCCCCTAATCCCTCCAAAGGAGAGCGGGTGTGCCTCGTCCCTTATTTAATAAGGGGGCTCGGATTTCCCATCCATCCATTTCTCCGGGGGCTGCTAGAGTTCTATGGCCTCCAGCTACATCATCTCACGCCTGCCTCAGTATTGCATATCGCGGGCTTTGTAGCCCTCTACGAGCTGTTCTTAGGTGTTGAATCTCATTTCAGACTGTGGAGGGAGCTATTTTGCCTCGTGCCCCGTTCCAAGAAGGGGTCTATGTATCAAGTGGGCGGAGCCGAAGTATGGCGCATCGCCGGGACCGGCTATCTGTCCGGAACCCCAAAGAAGGCGTCCGAAGACTGGCCCTCAGAATGGTTTTACATAGAAGACGTCCCGCTGCCGGATCCTGTCCGGATCGGCCTCCCTGAATGCTCCCTTAAAGAAGCGCCTAAGCTAGCTCCCACGGAGCCCTTAGAGGGAAAGTGATAGGGATGTTGTTTACCTGATGGGCCGGATAAGATTGTTAGGTCATTCCGGACTAACCATGATCGGGGTCATGGCCGCATGCATCATGCGAGGGGTGCAACCACTACAGTATAGAAGCCACCCCATGTGGGATTTCAACGGGGAGGACGACACCACCCGCTACGGCCGTAAGGGGCCGGATTCGGCTGCGGCTCTAATAAAGACCTTGTCCGCTTTGTACAAGGGAGAAGAGGAGGATTTTCTCCACGTTAACCCAAAGGGTGGATTTTCCATGTACAATCCTCCAAGCTGGGTGAGTGATCACATCTTGCCCATCCGTTTTATATCCCCATTGTTAAATATTTAATCTTAGCGATTTCGACGCAGGAACTACGCCAGGCTGTTAAAGAAATAAACAGCCCTCCTCCACAACCCGAGGACCCAGGACGGTCCCTCGACCCGGACTCGCAAGAGGATCCGGAGCTTTCGGTGGATCTGATTGATGGAGTGTTCCATCAATTGAGCAAGGACAACGCCCTGGTGGCCATTACGGTCGATTATCCAGGGCTAATCCCGGCCTCCCAGAAACGCGAGGCCGAACCTGCGGTGACAAGCCAACAAGGGGCCGTAGGGCTCCGTGGGCAGAAAAGAGGTGTAGTCCGGACCGGGGCGTCAGCGCAAAGGTATGGCGCACCCCCTTATCCCAGGTGTCGTACCTTCAGGGCATATTAACACTTGTGCCCTCTTCAGGACAAAGAGACCTCACCGAACTATATTCGGAGAGACCGCCAATTGCGCCTCCACCAGCCAGGCTCCAAAGCCTGGCCTGGAAGCGGGGCCGAACACAAGGCGCGCACCGGACGCTCCTCCGACGGAGGATGTGGACAGGTTGTCTGCCACCAACTCTGAGGTGGAGAGTGCCATGAACCACAGGCGTCGCCAGACAATTCTTCGCGACGCTTGTTTCTCCCAAGAGGCGTTAGATGCCTTTAAGTCGGGAGATGCATACCTCCGTGCCGCTCAAAATGGTCTAACCAGAGCCACAGAGCAATATGTAAAAGACATACGGGTAAGAAAATTTTGGTAATTATATATATACCAGTAGCCCCTGAGACTTGAAACAGTTAAAATAACTGATTTAAGAATCATTTGTTATGCAGGTTCTTACAGAAAAGAATTCCCTGCTGTCCAAGGAGCTGGAAGAATGCAAAGCCCAACTTGAGGCCGCACTAGCCGCGGCAGGGGAGCCTAAGGGGGGCCCCCGCTGGTAATATACACTTCGAAAGATGTAACACCCTCGATGCGACTATAGCTCCCACGTGTCGAGGCACTACTTAGAGGCATAATCGCATTGAAGGCATATGTCGCAAGTTAGGCAATCTTCACAACATCCCATGTAATATAAATAATAAGGGAGAGAGAACATAGTTGGCTTACACTCGCCACGTCAATCAAGTACATAAATAACATTACATCAACCAAACACTCATGGCCCGACTACGGCGCCAAAATAAAAGAGAACCCAACATGCGACACAGTCCCAATCACCCCCAACTGGGCACCACTATTGATCGTCGGGAAAGGAAACATAGTAACGTTGAGAGTCTTCGTCGAACTCCCACTTGAGCTCATACGCGTCTCCTGGAGCGGAATCATCAGGCCCTGCATCTGGTGTAATAGTAATCTGTGAGCCACAGGGACTCGGCAATCTCGCACCCTCGCGATCAAGACTATTTAAGCTTAAAGGTAAGGCAAGGTAAAATATGAGTGGAGCTGCAGCAAGCGACTAGCAAGTATGGTGGCTAACTTATTCGCAAAAGAGAGCGAGAAGAGAAGGCAAAGCACGAGCGAGAAACTAGAGAACAACCTGCGCAAACATTACTCCAACACCGTGTCCACTTCCCGGACTCCGCCGAGAAGGGGCCATCACGGTAACACACTCAGTTGATCCATTTTAATTAAGTTAAGGTTCAAGTTATCTACAACCGGACATTAACAAATTCCCATCTACCCATAACCGCGGGCACGGCTTTCGAAAGTTCAAATCCCTGCAGGGGAGTCCCAACTTAGCCCATGACAAGCTCTCACGGTCAACGAAGGAATAGACCTCCTCCCAAGATGTTCCGATCAGACTCGGTATCTCGGTAACTCAAGACACTTCGACAGGTTAAAACAAGACCAGCAACACCGCCCGAATGTGCCGACAAATACCGATAGGAGATGCACATATCTCTTTCTCAGGGCACACTCAGATGAGCGCTCCATACAACTAAAACCAAACCTCGAGTTTCCCCGAGGGGGTGCTGCACAGGACCTAGTTTGGACCAACACTCAGAGGAGCACTGGCCCGGGGGGGTAAAATAAGATGACCCTTGAGTCTGCAGAACCCAAGGGAAAGAAAAGGATAGGTGGTGAATGGTAAAACCAATGTTGGGCATTGCTGGAAAAGCTTTAATCAAGGCGAAATATCAAGGGGTTTCCATTATAACCCAACCGCGTAAGGAACGCAAAATCCGGGAACATAACACCGATATGACGGAAACTAGGGCGGCAAGAGTGGAACAAAACACTAGGCGAGAGGCCGAGCCTTCCACCCTTTACCAAGTATATAGATGTATTAAGATAACATGGCAATATAATGATATCCCCAACAAGTAAAATAAATGATGTTCCAACAAGGAACGGCCTCCGATCTTCACCTGCAACTAGCAACGCTATAAGAGGGGCTAAGCAAAGCGGTAACATAGCCAATCAACGGTTTGCTAGGACAAGGTGGGTTAGAGGTTTGACATGGCAATTTGGGAGGCTTGCAAGCAAGTGGTAGGCATCGTAGCATTGGCATAGCAAAAGAGCGAGCAAAACTAGCATAGCAAAGATAGTAGTGATTTCGAGGGTATGATCATCTTGCCTGCACAGTTGTCAGAGTTGACTGGATCCTCGAAAGCAAACTCAACGGGCTCCTCGTTAGCGAACTCGTCTCCCGGCTCTACCCAAACAAGACAAACAAGCAACAAGGATACAATCAACCGCGTGCAAGAACAAGCAATATGATGAAATGATGATATGCTATGTGGGATGCGATGCGGGATGCTAAATGCAAGATATGACAGGAAATGCATGAACCTGGCCTCAACTTGGAAATCCAAGTGTGCCACTGGAAAGATGAGATGAAATCGCTTGAAAACGATATAAAGAACACCGGAATAGGAGTTACGGTTTGGAAATGGCAAGCGATTCAAAAATGACACCGGTCTGCGATTTACAGCAAGTAGGCCTCTAAATGCAATGAAATGAACATGCTGCAGCACCCAAACATGACAACAAAATACATGGAAGGGATGCACACAAGATTCTTAACAAAAGTCTAGCACTGAGCTACGGCCAAATCATCCATTAACAGGTTCAAACAAGCATGGCAAAAATGCATATGGAAAACAGATCTCAGACTTAGTGAAATCAACACTTGTCTGGAATTTCAGATCAGGTAGCCCTCTTCGGAGCAACAAAACTACATGCTACAGGACCTGATCATGGAAAATTAAAGCATGGCATGGAGCTACTCAAAGAGCTTAACAAAAGTCCCTTAGTGACCTTGAGCCAAAAGGGAACAGAAAATACAATTGCAAGCATGTGAACATAGCAAAAACATAATCAGTTTCAGACTTAGTGAAAAACTGACACATGCTGAAATATAACTCAAGTAGGCATGTTTACGAGCTCGATGCACTCACTACGGTGCAAGTCATGGCAAGACAAGCATACACCCATCAAGAAGGCACAAAATACAAGCTAGATATGGCAAGAACAATAGCATAGCATGCACGGATCAACTACAACATCACCGGCAAAATTGCAAACAAGTTGACAATCTGCCCAGATTCACAAAGTAGCAAAAGTAGAGCTCGATTGACTCAAGCTAGGGTGCTCCATAATTGCAAACAAATACATGAATGGATAGAGCACTACAAGATTAACAAAACATCCTTACTGATCATCCTCAAAAGAGGCACGAATCACTAGGAAACAACATGAACATATGGCATCATGAGATAAACAGCTCCAGGACTTAGTGAAATTATGAAGTCCCTGAAAACAGAATTAGCAAGTGCACCACTTTGCAAGCTTGCACTAGTCACCACACACATCACAAGAATACATGGGTTGCACCTCTGGAAAGATGACAAAACCCTTAACAAAACACATGTAGAGCATCAGGGCATATCACGCACACATTAATCATGGCAAAAATGACAAAAAGCTAAACGGAGTAGCAGATCTGACAATTAACTCAAGTAGCCCTCTTCTAACAACATTTCGGGCATCAAGATGAACTCGAATGAAAATGGTGCAATGGAATGAAATGATGTACTCTCTGAGATGAACATTTTGATATGCTATATGCATGAATCGGAGCTACGGATGCAAAGTTACGATGCGATGAATAAGGGCACATGGATTTGGGAATTCTGAGGACTTAGTAGAAATTTATACCCTGTGCAAAAAGTCAATGGGACGAGGATATCCCGGGACGGAGGGATCCGGGTCGAGATGACGGCGTTTGGATCGGGGGACGGGTGGATCTCATCCCCCCGCCCGGATCTGACCGGAGCGGATTCCGGCGAGTGGCGGCTCGCCGGCGGCGGAGAGGCAAAGCCGGCGATGCGGGGCGGCGCAACCGGCGCGAGGCAAGGCGGCGGAGCGTGCCGGCGATGGTCGATGGCGGCGGGCGCGCAGGAGGCGGCAGGCGAAGCCGGAGGGGGCGGCGACCGGCGTGGTCGGTGCGGTGGCGCGCCGGCGGGGCGAGGCCGGCAGACGACGGAGGCGGCGGACAGCGGCGAGCGCATGGCGGCGGTGGTGAGGCGCGGAAGGGTGCGGGCGGCGGCGGCCCGATCTGGCCCGGGGCGGGCCCGATCTGGGCTCCCTCGGGCCCGGCGGCGGGGAGGAGAGATAGGAGCGGCGGCGCTGACGTGTCACGCCCGGATTCGTCCGGCGCGGGGGCTGGACGTGTCTGGCGGCGGGGTGGACATGTCCGGCGACGAGCGGGGGAATTTTAGGGTTTGGACTGCGGGATTTTCGGAGGGAGACACATATTTATAGGTAGAGGGAGCTAGGAGAGTCCAAATGAGGTGCGGTTTTCGGCCACGCGATCGTGATCGAACGCTCTAGATGATGGAGCAGGTTTAGGTGGGTTTTGGGCCAAATTGGAGGGGTGTTGGGCTGCAACACACACGAGGCCTTTTCGGTCCCTCGGTTAACCGTTGGAGTATCAAACGAAGTCCAAATGATACGAAACTTGACAGGCGGTCTACCGATAGTAAACCAAGGCCGCTTGGAAAGTCTCCGTCCAATCCGGAAATGTTTAATACCCCCGCATGAGAGAAAGGTAGAAATGACCACCGGAGGAGAACGAAGCATCGAAATGCAAAACAGACAACGGGGAAAATGCTCGGATGCATGAGACGAACACGTATGCAAATGAAATGCACATGATGACATGATATGCAATGCATGACACGCAAGAAATTACAAGGCAACAACAGCGAATAACTGCACGACACCTGGCACATCGGTCTCGGGGCGTTACAAAAGATAAGTATTTTGCGAAGCACGGCTTTGGTGCGAATCTGACAAATGAAATTGCAGATGGCGCCGGATTGGATCTGGAAAGGCAACATCTCCTACGCCAGCTAAAGGCTGGTGAGAGGGTGCTGTTGAAGGTGATGGGGGAGAAGAACGATCTCCGAGATGCCAACACCAAGCTGGGCGTCGAGCTGAAATATGTTCGTGCCCAGCTGTCAGACTCCGTGAAGGAGAATCAGCGGCTTTGGCGCGGCATATTTAGTAAGTGCTTGAACGAATCTTTTAAAAGAAAGTTCAGCGGGGAAGTCGACTAACAGAGCAATGTCTGTAGGTGTGCTGACAGGCCGTCCTGGAGAGGAGATGCCCGGTTCTACGGGTGACCTTCTTCCTGAGCTCTCGCAACTGCTCGATCGAGTTCCGCAGGCGATGTGAGGCGTCGCCCAGGCCCTGTGGCCATCCGTCTCCATGCCCGAAGGTCTTGGAGAGCTTGCGGAGAAGCTAAAAGGAGCACAGCGGCGCTTCCGATTGTGGAAGATATCAGCCTGCCGTCAAGGCGCTAGGGAGGCCTGGGACATGGTGAAGACGCGGTATGCAAAGGCTGACCCCAACCACATGGCCGAGGTCGGTCCTATAGGGCCCGATGGGAAGGAGATCCCTGTAAGCTTAGTATACGGCCAAGTAGAGTTGGCCGCAAAGTATTCCCAGCAGGACTGTAAATTAGATAGCCTGTTAGATGGTATTGAAGAGGAATACGATCAGTCAAAATGACTATGTAATTTAGTTGACATTTATAATGCCTTCTAGCTGGATTGTAGATCATTTGTCATGGCCGACCTTTTCGCTTCAGCCTCGGGACCTGACGGTCCGGAGTGTGTCCGAATTCCCATGCAGTTATATAGGAACCGGGGAATGCATGGAGGCCAGGCGTAGGGGTCATTAGTGCGTGAACAGACAAGTGCCCGACTAGTTATGTTATATTACATGGTTAGTAAGAAACATCTTCCAGGGAGAATAGTTTTGTTAGGGGTTCCTTTCCCTGGGAGGCATGCCCTAAGGTGCATGTCCATGCTGCGAAAAGAAACGCAGGAAAAACATTTGGGGCGTAAAGAATAAAAAAGATCATCTTTAGTTCACCGACCGAATATTCCCTTAAGAACGCTAGCTTTCGGCTTCACCCAGTCCGAGGTACACGTCCGGCTGACCCGGCAGTAACAATCGCAGAGGTGCTCCCTTTACCACCTAGCCGAACAATCGGGAACGTAGGGGTAAGCACAGGAGCCAGGCAACCCAGCTTGGCCAAAACTTAAGTCATATCGATGCATATAATGGTGAATAAAAGGTACATGCGGAAGTGTGACGCATGTGTTGGGCATGAAGCCCTTATGAATAAGCTTCTGTTTAAAGAAGCCCCCAGGTTTAATGAGCGCGGATGGCGCGTCACTGTATGAGCCTTTAAGGGCTATAAGAGAGAGAGAGAAAAGAAGAAAATAAATGCAAGACAGAAAATATATAAAAAATGGACAGAGGAAGGAGATGAACATAGAGTCTGGCGCTAGGCATAGAATCTTCAAAGACGGGCTGCGTTCCATGGGTTTGGCTCGAGTCGGTTATCCGATGCGTCTCGCAGGCGGTACGCTCCACCAGTCAGGACTTGGTCGATTATGAAGGGACCTTACCACTTGGGTTTGACTTTGTCCTTTTTCTTGTCCGGTAGTCGTAGAACTAATTCGCCAACGTTGTAATTTTTGGCCCGTACTTCTCTGCTTTGGTATCTTCGAGCCTGCTGTTGATAGAATGCGGAACGGGCTTTTCCCACGTCACGCTCCTCCTCCAATGCGTCTAAGTTGTCCTGCCGATCGAGCTCGGCTTCTCTTTCTTCGTACATGCGCACTCGCGGTGAGTCATGAATTATGTCGCAGGGCAAAACTGCCTCTGCGCCGTACACCATAAAGAATGGTGTGTATCCGGTGGTGCGATTCGGTGTGGTCCGCAGCCCCAGAGTACGGAGTCGAGCTCCTCTACCCAGTGCGTGTTAGATTCGTTGAGGGACCGCACTAATCTGGGTTTAATGCCGCTCATGATAAGACCATTTCACGTTTGACCTGGCCGTTAGTTTGTGGGTGATAGACGGAAGCATAGTCGAGCTTGATGCCCATGTTTTTGCACCAGAGTTTTACCTCGTCGGCCGTGAAGTTCCTGCCATTATCAGTGATGATGCTGCGGGGAACACCGTAACGGTGTACGACCCCGGATATAAAGTCTATCACCGGTCTGGATTCGGCCGTCTTAACAGGCTTGGCTTCTATCCATTTGGTGAATTTATCCACCATGACCAGTAAGTATTTTTGTTTGTGGGTTCCGCCTTTAAGGGGTCCAACCATGTCAAGCCCCCAGACCGTGAAGGGCCAAGTAATGGGGATGGTTCGGAGGGCGGTGGGTGGCATATGGCTTTGGTTTGCAAAGAGCTGGCAACCGGTGCATCGTTGGACTAAGTCCTGAGCGTCTGCCCGGGCCGTCGGCCAATAAAAGCCTGTATGGAAGGCCTTGCTTACGAGGGACCGAGCTGCAGCGTGATGACCGCCCAGTCCGGCATGAATTTCAGCCAGGAGGTTCCGCCCCTCCTCTTTGGAGATGCACCTTTGAAGGACTCTGGTAGTGCTTTTCTTATAAAGCTCTCCCTCGTGGACTCTGTAGGCTTTGGATTGCCGCACTATGCAGCGTGCCTCATTTTGGTCCTCGGAGTTCCTGCCTAGTGAGGTAGGCGAGGAATGGTTCTGTCCACGGGGCGATGATGACCATTATTACGTGGGCTGAAGGTGTTATTTCATTGGCAGAGCCTCCGATTGTGTCAGAATATTCGGTGTCGGGCAGTGCGGTTGGGTCCGGGGTGTTATTGTTCGGCTCCCCTTCCCATACTACGGATGGCTTGAACAGCCTTTCCAGGAAGATGTTGGGGGGGACTACATCGCGTTTTGCGCCGATGCGTGCCAGGACATCCGCCGCTGATTATTTTCCCGGGCTATATGGTGAAATTCAAGCCCCTTGAACCGAGCTGACATTTTTAGGATGGCGTTGCGGTAAGCTGCCATTTTTGGATCCTTGGCATCGAAGTCTCCATTTATTTGAGATATAGCGAGGTTTGAGTCCCCGCGCACCTCTAGGCGTTGAATGCCCATGGATACTGCCATCCGGAGACCATGTAAAAGGGCCTCATATTTGGCTGCGTTGTTAGAGTCCGTGTACATAATCTGGAGTACGTATTGAACTGTGTCTCCTATGGGGGACGTCAAAATGACACTAGCCCCCAGTCCGGCCAACATCTTGGAGCCGTCGAAATGCATGATCCAATTTGAATATGTGCCGTACTCTTTAGGGAGTTCGGCCTCCGTCCATTCTGCGACGAAGTCGGCCAAGACATGCGACTTGATGGCTCGCCGTGGCTTATAAGTTATGTCGAACAGGAGGAGCTCAATGGCCCATTTTGCAATCCAGCCCGTTGCGTCACGGTTGTTTATAATATCGTTGAGTGGTACTTCCGAGGCTACTGTTATTGAACACTCTTGAAAGTAGTGGCGTAGCTTCCGGGATGCCATGAATACCGCGTACGCGATCTTTTGATAATGCGGGTACCGTGATTTGCAAGGAGTGAGGACAGTGGACACATAATAGACCGGCTTTTGAAGGGGGAATCTGTGTCCGTCCGTTTCTTGTTCGACGACGAGCACTGCGCTTACAACCTGATGTGTTGCTGTAATGTATAATAGCATTGGTTCGCCAATATTTGGCACGGCCAGGACTGGGTTTGTTGCAAGTATGGCTTTTATCTCCTCGAGTCCGGCCGTGGCTGCATCCGTCCATTCGAAGTGTTCGGTGCGCCGAAGGAGGCGGTAAAGGGGTAGGGCCTTTTCTCCCAAGCGGGAGATAAAGCGGCTTAGAGCCGCCACGTATCCGGTTAATTTTTGTATTTGTTTGAGGTCCTTTGGGATATCCAGTTGCGACAGAGCTCGGATCTTGGCCGGATTTGCTTCGATTCCTCTACCGGATACAATGAAGCCCAAGAGCTTTCCGGCTGGAACACCGAAAACGCATTTTTCCGGGTTGAGCTTGATGTCGTATGTTCGGAGGTTATCAAATGTGAGCCTCAAGTCGTCTACTAGAGATTTGACATGTCTTGTTTTGACGACCACATCATCTACATATGCCTCTACTATTTTGCCGATCTGGCTTGCCAGACATGTCTGAATCATGCGCTGATATGTTGTGCCGGCGTTTTTGAGCCCGAAGGGCATTGTGTTGAAGCAGAATGGGCCATATGGTGTGATAAATGTCGTTGTGGATTGGTCAGATTCTGCCATCTTGATTTGATGGTAGCCGGAATATGCATCGAGGAAACACAACGAATCGTGTCCTGCGGTAGCGTCGATAATTTGATCGATGCGGGGGAGGGGGAAGGGATCCTTTGGGCAAGCCTTGTTAAGGTCTTTAAAATCAACGCACAGGCGCCAAGATTTGTCCTTCTTTGGTACCATCACCAGGTTTGCTAGCCAGTCCGGATGTTTTATATCTCTGATGAATCCGGCCTCCAATAGCTTTGCTAGCTCCTCTCCCATAGCCTGTCTCTTAGGTTTGGAAAAACGTCGAAGAGCCTGTTTGACAGGTTTGAATCCTGTTTGGATATTTAAGCTGTGCTCGGCCAGCCTGCGTGGGATTCCTGGCATGTCTGAAGGGTGCCAAGCGAAAATGTCCCAGTTTTCTCGTAGGAACTCTCGCAGTGCGGCGTCTACATCAGGGTTTAACTGTGCCCCGATGGAAGCTGTTTTATTTGGGTCCGTTGGATGGACTTGGAATTTGACTATTTCGTCTGCCGGTTTAAAGGAGGTGGACTTGGATCTTTTGTCGAGTACCACATCGTCCCTATTCACCGTAGAGCGCAGCGCAGTCAGTTCCTCAGCCGCTAGGGATTCGGATAGTGCCTCGAGGGCCAGTGCGGCTGTCTTGTTTTCGGTGTGGAGTGCTATGTCCGGATCACTAGCGAGAGTGATGATCCCGTTAGGCCCGTGCATTTTGAGCTTCATGTACCCGTAATGGGGTATTGCTTGGAAGATTGTGAACGCTTCCCGCCCTAGCAGAGCGTGATAACCGCTGCTGAACGGAGCCACATGGAATGTGATCTCTTCGGACCTGTAATTATCCGGCGTGCCGAACACCACATCTAGTGTGATTTTTCCTGTGCAGCACGCTTCCCGACTGGGGATTATTCCTCTAAAGGTTGTGCTGCTTCGCTCAATGTGGTTCCAGTCTATTTCCATTTTTTGAAGGGTTTCCTCGTAAATGAGGTTCAATCCACTGCCGCCGTCCATGAGTACCTTGGTAAGACAAAAGTCGTCCACTATTGGGCTGAGGACCAATGCGGCTGGTGCTCGGGCTGTTCGGAATTTAGGTTCATCACTGGCGTTAAAGGTAATAGCCGTGTCACTCCATGGGTTTATTGTTGCTACTTGGTAGACTTCTGCAAGGCTGCAGAGTGTCCTTTTTCGCATATTATTTGATGCGAAAGTCTCGAAGACTGTTAATACCGTATGGGTGTCTCTGGGGTGGCTTTCTGTGGCCTCCGGAATTAGGAGGTTTTCACCAATTTTGGCCACCTGCCGGAGTATCCAACATGCTCTAAGGTTGTGAGTTGGTGTGGCATCCTCTGTACTGTGAATTTTACAGGGTCCGTTAAGCCATCCTTCCAGTACGGTTCCATGCCCTATAGAGGGTTTTTGCTTTTTGGTATTTGACCTGGGTGTCTGGTTATGCTGCACCCTTTTATTTCGAACTGGGTTTGTATTTAGGGCCGGATTGTCCCAAAATTTTATTTTGGTTTTCCAGGCGCTTTCCATCGCATAATAATTTTGTACAATGGACGCCAAGTCAGCGAAGCATGTGATATCACGGCGACTTATGGCGTTGAGTATTCCCTTGTCCGTGCAATTATTGCAGAAGATTAAGATTGCGTCTTCCCCGTGGCAGTCCCTTAGCCTATTCTTAACCAAGAGGAATCTAGCCCAGTAATGATGTACTGTTTCGTCGGGCTCTTGCCTGATTTTGGATAGATCGCTTATGTTGGGGTGGGTGGGTGAAGTTAAATCCGAAGCCTCACCCCGTCTGAGGCTCAGAGGCCGAGGAATTTCTGAACTCGAAAATTTGGATCCCTGGGTGTTGTCCAATGAATCCATCCCGTCGCCTGACTCTAAGTTCAGGTCTTGAGTGATATCCTCCCCTCCGCGGGTATCCGGCTTGGAGGGATCGGGAATCCAGACATAGCGAGTCCTTAACATAGACGAAGGGTCGCCGCACTGTCCCTCTACCACGGCAACATGGTGGGTGACTTGGGGAGAGTTAATCTCTCTTAGATCGGTTTTAGGCCCAATCTGGTCGTAATCCGTAGCGACTCCCAGGGCGGCGAAGCGATCCAAGAGCTCGTTTATGGAGGAAAGCTCCATTGGATCTAACTGCTCGGCGAGTTCCGAACTGACATGAAGATTGTTTTCGATGGCTCGAGATGTCATCGTCGGCGCAGAAGCCGAACAGGCGGTCATAAGAAAACCACCTAGCTAGAGGGTTTGGCCGACAGCCAAAGCTCCCTTAGCAACGGTGCCGTCTTTAAAGACGGGGCGAGGCATCCTTCCTCATGGCGACGACACAGAGGAACTCTCAATGAAAGCACCAATGTCGGTGTCAAAACCGGCGGATCTCGGGTAGGGGGTCCCGAACTGTGCGTCTAGGCCGGATGGTAACAGGAGGCAAGGGACACGAAGTTTTACCCAGGTTCAGGCCCTCTCGATGGAGGTAAAACCCTACGTCCTGCTTGATTAATATTGATGATATGGGTAGTACAAGAGTAGATCTACCACGAGATCAGAGAGGCTAAACCCTAGAAGCTAGCCTATGGTATGATTGTTGATGTGTATGTTGTCCTACGGACTAAAACCCTACGGTTTATATAGACACCGGATAGGGTTAGGGTTACATAGAGTCGGTTACAATGGTAGGAGATCTGAACATCCGTATCGCCAAGCTTGGCTTCCACGCCAAGGAAAGTCCCTTCAGGACACGGGACGGAGTCTTCAATCTTGTATCTTCATAGTCCAGGAGTCCGGTTGAAGGTATAGTTCGGCTATCCGAACACCCCCTAATCCAGGACTCCCTCAACGGCCCACCGCTTGCCGGAGTGCCTCCTAGCTTCCCTGGCGCCGGCTAGCAGTAGCAGCTTCGTCGCCCAAATCCGGCATGCCTGGTGAGTCTCCTGTTTATTTTCTTTCCCCCACCTAGTATTTCTTTGCCCTAAAAAGTCCTTCTTGTCCTTGTGCCCAGGGACGGAAAGAGACATGGCCGCCACGCCGCCATAGCTCACCGCCGTCCTCCCGCCTCCCCAGGGTAAAATGTCGCCTCCCTGCCTGTGCTTCCCCTGCTTGTTTAGTTCAATCCTCCCGTCGAAGCACTTCTTTATCTTGATGTGGTTCCTGAATCTTGCGGCGCCATTTTTTCGCATTCAGATCTGAAGGAACGCCGGTGGCGGTCAATCACCATGGGGATCATCATGGCAAAGATGCGCCGCGCGACCGCCCTGGACGACCTGCCCGACTGCATTGTCGTCCAAGAGATCCTCGTCCGGTTGCCCCCCAAGGACGTACTTCGCTGCCGCGATGTCTGCAAATCATGGCGCAGTGCCACCTCGACCGATAAGTTCATGCTCGACAACTGCCGCCGCCAGCCCTCGCTCCCTCTCATCAGGCAAGATATCCCTGGGCAGGCAGGAGTCAGCTTCCTTGTCTTCCGTGACGATTGTGCCGGATCCTCCAACCAAAAGCTCTGGGCAATCATCCATGACTCTAAGCTCCATCAGCTCCTGGGCGCCTATGATGGCCTTCTCATCTTGTCCGATGGATCCAATTTCTGGATCAGCAACCCGGCCACTCGCAAGTATGCTACACTACCACAACCTCGAGTCCCATCGTCCTCGTCAGGGCGTTCCAGCATCTACATTGCCGGCTTCTACCGGCACCATCCATCTGGGGAATACCGGGTGCTCTGGTTCTCGCATGGCCGTCCTACCTCGTTCTCACGGTGGGATCTGACAAACCGAGAATCATCAGGCGACCGCCAATGACACCATCTTTGCCGGAAGATGGCCCCCGAAGGACGCTTCGTTCCTGCTATAGTTTACAAGTCAACCACCGCGGCAACCTGCACTGGTTAACACAACGCTATGCGAAGACTGCCGATGTCATTATGGTGTTCGACACAGTAACTGAGACGTTCCGGTGGATACGTAGTCCTGACCAGTTGGGCCTTTTGGTGTCGTTGTTGGAGATTGATGGCAAGCTTGCTTCATGCAGCAGCTATGGAACCATCATAGATGTCTGGGTGATGCAGGACTATGAGGCGAGGACAGGGCCTTGAAGTACCAGATTGACTTGTTTTTTTTACACTAGGCAAAAGATTTGCCATTTTCATTGATGAAGAGAGAAGGTTAACAATGTATGGCCAAAGGCCAAATACAGTACATCACTAATGTTACACAAATGTTTTGCTCCCGCAAGGCTCCAAAGCGAGCAT
Source organism: Triticum urartu (assembly GCF_003073215.2). Taxonomy (NCBI): domain Eukaryota; kingdom Viridiplantae; phylum Streptophyta; class Magnoliopsida; order Poales; family Poaceae; genus Triticum; species Triticum urartu. The sequence continues at coordinate 480,791,856 of NC_053026.1, forward strand.
TCCTCTTTAATCTTGGCGACCAACACTCCCACCGGAACGGCTGTGTTGCGGAAAACTCTAGCGTTTCTCTCCTTCCATAGTTCCCAAGAGATACGCATCATCAGGGAGACAAGCGGCCTTCTCGATGGAGTTTGCTTAGTGGCATTCTGACTCCACCAATCCTTAACTGAAACCATATCAATCCAGTCGTTGGGCTGGACATCGTGGAGCGTGAGCCAATATTTGACCATGCCCCAAACCTGAATGGTGTATCGACATTGAAAGAGAAGGTGGGCCACCGATTCCTGGACTTGTTGGCATAATGGACAAAGGTTGCAGTTCGGCCATCCGCGACGGTGGAGTCTGTCAGCTGTCCAAATCCTATTGTTGATAACAAGCCACGCGAAAAAATTGCACTTTGGGAGCGCCCAATTCTTCCAAACATTATGATTCATATCCGTGCCCACCAATCCAAGAAACTGAGCCCTGTATGCTGAGGCTGCGGAGTAATGGCCATCAGCAGTGAATTCCCATGTGATGGAGTCTTGCATGTCCGGTTTTATCGAAAAAGGCTTTCGCCCCACTTTATATATAAAGCAAACCACCCATTACAACCGGCCATACAACAAGAAACAGAAAATACATCGACAAGATACACAACTCCACGGAACAGCTAACGAGCTCTGAAGGACCAATAGGACACCTGAGCCCATGACGGCCTCAGATCATGACATCAACGACTGCGACAAGGGAGCTATTCTCCACCGAAGGAAAGCCACACTCTGTCCCTCCCAAGGTCAAACTTGTTGTCCCGTCGCTGCCTCCGAAGAGGGCACCCCTGCCCTCTCGTCCAGGATCGAAGGACACCATCATGTCGGCAGGCAGAGTAGCTCACCCCTGAGCACGAATGGACATGCCAACCAGTTGCCGAGGATAGGACAATAGCAGTGGCGACCTCACCCCTAAATGAAACCCATACATCACCACCGTCTCCGGCCAAGACCCAAACACCCACCGCAGCTGCCGAGCATGGACACGACTGAAGACCAGCAGACCACCACCGCACCGAGCCCTGACCACGAAGAGCTCCCAAGGTGGCGCCTTCAAGAAGAAAGCGACGCCGATGCGCCGCCGCCACCCAATCCAGAGATTTTGGGCTTTCGCCCGGGACCAAGAGGCGGAGGGCCGGGTGTAGGTCTCGATGTTGCCCACAAGAAGGAGAACGGCGCCATGGGCGTCGCCAACATCTTGACTGGCCTCTCTGGTCAAGGGTTTCCCCCGACCTAGATCCCGCACCCAACGCCCCTCCGACCTGTAGAACGGGAGAACCAAAGGGTGCCCAAATCCCGGCCGGTCGTGGAGAACAAAGCACCAGGAGGCCACCACCTACAGATCGAAACCATACTCGATGCCGCCTCTCCAGCAGTGGCCGCCGCCACCCACGACACCAGCAGATCGGCCAGATCGGACTCGGCCGACCTAGCCCACGCCACCACCAGATCGGCCGCGCAACCGAGCTCCTGTCGCCACCACTGCAGGTCCGAGCCGCCGCCTCCCAGCACAGCAGCTACCAGATCCGCGCGTCCCCGCCACCGGAGAGCTCGCCGGACCCCCCCCCCCCCCCCCCCGCGGAGCGGCTGACCCGCGCCGCCGGGATCCCGACAAGGGAGGGAGGGGAGAAGCCCTGCCGCTACCAGCGCCACACGGGCTTTGCCCGGCGGACGCCCTCACATAGTGGCGAGGAGGAGGGGACGGGGGGAGGGGCCTCTCACCGGCGGCGGAGATGGGGCTCCCGTGACGCGCGCGCGGGGCGCGTCGCGGGAGGGGGGCACTCCTGTCCGGGTTTATCTGGATGTGGGTGAGTCTTTGATACGTCTCCAACGTATCTATAATTTTTGATTGCTCCATGCTATATTATCTTTTGTTTTGGATGTTTATGGGCTTTATTATACACTTTTATATGATTTTTGGGACTAACCTATTAACCCAGAGCCCAGTGCCAGTTTCTGTTTTTTGCCTATTTTAGGGTTTCGCAGAAAAGGAAAATCAAACGGAGTCCAATTGACCTGAAACTTCACGGAACTTATTTTTGGACCAGAAGAAACCGAGAAGACTTGGAGTGCACGTAAGGGGGTAAACGAGGAGGCCACGAGGCAGGGGGCGCGCCCACCCCCTGGGCGCGCCCTCCACCCTCGTGGGCCCCTCATGGCTCCCCTGACGTACTTCTTCCGCCTATATATCTCCATATACCCTAAAACGATCGGGGGGCACAATAGATTGGGAGTTCCGCCGCCTGCTACCTCTTGAGCACTGCGTTAAATTTCCCCGAAGAGGAAGGGATGATGCAGCAAAGTAGCGTAAGTATTTCCCTCAGTTTTTGAGAACCAAGGTATCAATCCAGTAGGAACCTACGCTCGAGTCCCTCGTACCTACACAAAAACAATAGTTCAACGCAACCAACGCGCTTAGGGGTTGTCAATCCCTACACGGTCACTTACGAAAGTGAGATCTGATAGAGATGATAAATAATATTTTTGGTATTTTTGGTATAAAGATGCAAAGTAAATAAAGTAAAAGCAAAACAATAATAAAGTGATGGATATTGATATGATGAGAAAGAGACCCGGGGGCCATAGGTTTCACTAGTGGCTTCTCTCAAGAGCATAAGTATTCTACGGTGGGTGAACAAATTACTGTTGAGCAATTGACAGAATTTAGCATAGTTATGAGAATATCTAGGTATGATCATGTATATAGGCATCACGTCCGAGACAAGTAGACCGAAACGATTCTGCATCTACTACTATTCTCCACTCATCGCCCGCTATCCAGCATGCATCTAGAGTATTAAGTTAAAAACAGAGTAACACCTTAAGCAAGATGACATGATGTAGAGGGATAGTTTCATGCAATATGATAAAAACCCCATCTTGTTATCCTCGATGGCAACGATACAATACGTGCCTTGCTGCCCCTTCTGTCACTGGGAAAGGACACCGCAAGATCGAACCCAAAGCTAAGCACTTCTCCCATGGCAAGAACAACCAATCTAGTAGGCCAAACCAAACTGATAATTCGAAGAGACTTGCAAAGATAACCAATCATACATAAAAGAATTCAGAGAAGATTCAAATATTATTCATAGATAGACTTGATCATAAACCCACAATTCATCGGTCTCAACAAACACACCGCAAAAAGAAGATTACATCGAATAGATCTCCATGAGAGAGGAGGGGAACATTGTATTGAGATCCAAAAAGAGAGAATAAGCCATCTAGATACTAGCTATGGACCCGTAGGTCTGAAGTAAACTACTCACACTTCATCGGAGGGGCTTGGATGATGATGTAGAAGCCCTCCGTGATCGATGCGCCCTCTTGCGGGAGCTCCGAAACAGGCCCCAAGATGGGATCTCGTGGATACAGAAAGTTGCGGCGGTGGAATTAGGTTTTTGGCTCCGTCCCCGATCGTTTGGGGGTACGTGGATATATATAGGAGGAAGAAGTACGTCGGTGGAGCTTCGAGGGGCCCACGAGGCAGGGGGCGCGCCCTAGGGGGCTCCCCCTACCCTCGTGACCACCTCGTGGCTTTCTTGACGGAGGGTCCAAGTCTCCTGGATCTTATCTGATGAGAAAATCATGTTTCCGAAGGTTTCATTCCGTTTGGACTCCGTTTGATATTCCTTTTCTTCGAAACCCTAAAACAGGCAAAAAAACAGCAATTCTGGGCTGGGCCTCCGGTTAATAGGTTAGTCCCAAAAATAATATAAAAGTGGATAATAAAGCCCAATAATGTCTAAAACAGTAGATAATATAGCATGGAGCAATCAAAAATTATAGATACGTTGGAGACGTATAACCGCCAGAAGCCTCCGTAGCCACCGAAAGCCAATCTAGACCCGTTCCGGCACCCTGTCGGAGGGGGAATCCCTCTCCGGTGGCCATCTTCATCATCCCGGTGCTCTCCATGACGAGGAGGGAGTAGTTCTCCCTCGGGGCTGAGGGTATGTACCAGTAGCTATGTGTTTGATCTCTCTCTCGTGTTCTTGAGATGATACGATCTTGATGTATCGCGAGCTTTGCTATTATATTTGGATCCTATGATGTTTCTTCCCCCCTCTACTCTCTTGTAATGGATTGAGTTTCCCCTTTGAAGTTATCTTATCGGATTGAGTCTTTAAAGATTTGAGAACACTTGATGTATGTCTTGCCGTGCGTATCTGTGGTGACAATGGGATATCACGTGATTCACTTGATGTATGTTTTGGTGATCAACTTGCGGGTTCCGCCCATAAACCTATGCATAGGGGTTGGCACACGTTTTCGTCATGATTCTTCGGTAGAAACTTTGGGCACTCTTTGAGGTCCTATGTGTTGGTTGAATAGATGAATCTGAGATTGTGTGATGCATATCGTATAATCATACCCACGGATACTTGAGGTGGCATTGGAGTATCTAGGTGACATTAGGGTTTTGGTTGATTTGCGTCTTAAGGTGTTATTCTAGTACGAACTCTAGGGCTGTTTGTGACACTTATAGGAATAGCCCAACGGATTGATTGGAAAGAATAACTTTGAGGTGGTTTCATACTCTACCATAATCTCTTCGTTTTTCCTCCGCTATTAGTGACTTTGGAGTGACTCTTTGTTGCATGTTGAGGGATAGTTATATGATCCAATTATGTTATTATTGTTGAGAGGACTTGCACTAGTGAAAGTATGAACCCTAGGCCTTGTTTAGTATCATTGCAATACCGTTTATGCTCACTTTTACCATTAGTTACCTTGCTGTTTTTATATTTTCATATTACAAAAACTATTATCTTATATCCATATTGCACTTGTATCACCATCTCTTCGCCGAACTAGTGCACCTATACAATTTACCATTGTATTGGGTGTGTTGGGGACACAAGAGACTCTTTGTTATTTGGTTGCAGGGTTGCTTGAGAGAGACCATCTTCATCCTACGCCTCCTACGGATTGATAAACCTTAGGTCATCCACTTGAGGGAAATTTGCTACTGTCCTACAAACCGCTACACTTGGAGGCCCAACAACGTCTACAAGAAGAAGATTGTGTAGTAGACATCAAGCTCTTTTCTGGCCCCGTTGCCGGGGAGGTTAGCGCTTGAAGGTATATCTTTAGATCTTGCAATCGAGTCTTTTAGTTTCTTGTTTTATCACTAGTTTAGTTTATAAAAGAAAACTATAAAAAATGGAATTGAGTTTACCTCATACGCTTCATCTTTTTAATATCTTTCGTGAGTATGATGGGAAAGAAAATTGTGCCAAAGTGTTAGAATAAGAATGCATTAAAATGTTTGGCACTAAATCTTTGAATGATGAGCATGATTGCAACAATGTTAGTATGAATTCCTTGAATATCCATGATACTAATGATATGCAAAGCCACAAGCTTGGGGAAGCTATGTTTGGTGAAGACAATATTTTTTGTCCCCCAAGTTTTGATGAGAAAATTTATTATGATGAAAGCATGCCTCCTACTTATGATGATTATATTGATGAAAGTGGATTTGGAGAGGTCATGACTTTATTTTGTGATGAATCCACTATTTTGGAAGAGGTTCCAATTGATTATGAGAACAAAGTTGCTATCTATGATGATTATTGTGATGACTTATATGCTATAAACAATAATGATATCCATGAAACTTGTCATCGTGATTTTAATTTTCAATTGGATTATGCCTCACATGATAGTTATTTCATTGAGTTTGCTCCCACTACTATTGATGAGAAGAAATTTGCTTATGTGGAGAGTAATAAAATTTCTATGCTTGTAGATCATGAAAAGAATGCTTTAGGTGCTGGTTATATTGTTGAATTCATTCATGATGCTACTGAAAATTACTATGAGGGAGGAATATATGCTTGTAGGAATTGCAATAATATCAAGTTTCCTCTCTATGTGCTTAAAATTTTGAAGTTATGCTTGCTTTACCTTCCTATGCAAGTTGATTCTTGTTCCCATAAGTTGTTTGCTCACAAAATCCCTATGCATAGGAAGTGGGTTAGACTTAAATTTGCTAGTCATATCCTTTATGATGCTCTCTTTATGTTTCAATTCTTGTCTTTTATGTGAGCATCATTGAAATCATCGTGCCTAGCTAGGGGCGTTAAACGATAGCGCTTGTTGGGAGGCAACCCAATTTTATTTTTGTTCCTTGCTTTTTGTTCCTGTTTAGTAATAAATAATTCATATAGCCTCTGTTTGGATGTGGTTTTATGCTTTTAATTAGTGTTTTTACCAAGTAGAACCTTTGGGAAGACTTGGGGAAAGTCTTGTTGATCATGCTGTAAAAAACAGAAACTTTAGCGCTCACGAGAATTGCTGTCATTTTTATTTGGAAAGTGCTATTTAGTTAATTATTTTTGCATATGATTAATAAATAAATTCCTAACGTCCAGCAATTTATTTTAGAATTTTTGGGGTTCCATATCTTGCGCTAGCTACAGATTACTATAGATTGTTCTGTTTTTGACAGATTCTGTTTTTCGTGTGGTGTTTGCTTATTTTGATGAATCTGTGGCTAGTAAAATAGTTTATAAACCATAGAGAAGTTGGAATACAGTAGGTATAACACCAATATAAATAAAGAATGAGTTCATTACAGTACCGTGAAGTGGTATTTTATTTTCTTTCGCTAACGGAGCTCACGAGATTTTCTACTTTAAGTTTTGTGTTGTGAAGTTTTCAAGTTTTGGGTAAAGATTCGATGGACTATGGAATAAGGAGTGGCAAGAGCCTAAGCTTGGGGATGCCCAAGGCACCCCAAGGTAATATTCAAGGACAACCAAGAGCCTAAGCTTGGGGATGCCCTGGAAGGCATCCCCTCTTTCGTCTTCGTTCATCGGTAACTTTACTTGGAGCTATATTTTTATTTGCCACATGATATGTGTTTTGCTTGGAGCGTCATTTTATTTTCTTTTGTTTTGCTTGCTGTTTGAATAAAATACTAAGATCTGAAATTCTTAAATGTTAGAGTCTTCACATAGTTTCATAATTATTCAACTACTCATTGATCTTCACTTATATCTTTCGGAGTAGTTTGTTGTTGCTCTAGTGCTTCACTTATATCTTTTAGAGCACGGTGGTGGATTTGTTTTATAGAAACTATTGATCTCTCATGCTTCACTTAGATTATTTTGAGAGTCTTAAATAGCATGGTAATTTTCTTAAATAATCCTAATATACTAGGCATTCAAGATTAGTAAAAAAATTCCTATGAGTGTTTTGAATACTAAGAGAAGTTTGATGCTTGATGATTGTTTTGAGATATGGAGGTAATAATATCAAAGTTGTGCTAGTTGAGTAGTTGTGAATTTGAGAAGTGCTTGTGTTGAAGTTTTCAAGTCCCGTAGCATGCATGATAAACGTTATGTAACAAATTTGAAACATGAGGTGTTTTTTGATTGTCTTCCTTATGAGTGGCGGTCGGGGACGAACGATGGTCTTTACCTACCAATCTATCCCCCTAGGAGCATGCGCGTAGTGCTGAGCTTTTTGATGACTTGTAGATTTTTGCAATAAGTATGTGAGTTCTTTATGACTAATGTTGAGTCCATGGATTATACGCACTCCTACCCTTTCATCATTGCTAGCCTCTTCGGTACCGTGCGTTGCCCTTTCTCACATTGAGAGTTGGTGCAAACTTCGCCGGTGCATCCAAACCCCGTGATATGATACGCTCTTTCACACATAAAACCTCCTTATATCTTCCTCAAAACAGCCACCATACCTACCTATTATGGCATTTCCATAGCCATTCCGAGATATATTGCCATGCAACTTTCCACCATTCCGTTTATCATGACACATTCATCATTGTCATATTGCTTAGCATGATCATGTAGTTGACATAGTATTTGTGGCAAAGCCACCATTCATAATTCTTTCATACATGTCACTCTTGGTTCATTGCATATCCCGGTACACCGCCGGAGGCATTCATATAGAGTCATACTTTGTTCTAGTATCGAGTTGTAATCATTGAGTTGTAAATAAATATAAGTGTGATGATCATCATTTTCTAGAGTATTGTCCCGAGTGAGGAATAAAAAAAGAGAGAGAAGGCCCCCCAAAAAAAGAGAGAGAAAGGCCATAAAAAAGAGAAGGCCCAAAAAAATGAAAAAAAATGAAAATGAGTGAAAAAGAGAGAAGGGACAATGCTACTATCCTTTGCCACACTTGTGCTTCAAAGTAGCACCATGATCTTCATGATAGAGAGTCTCTTGTTTTGTCACTTTCATATACTAGTGGGAATTTTTCATTATAGAACTTGGCTTGTATATTCCAACAATGGGCCTCCTCAAGTGCCCTAGGTCTTCGTGAGCAAGCAAGTTGGATGCACACCCACTTAGTTTCTTTTGTTGAGCTTTCATACATTTATAGCTCTAGTGCATCCGTTGCATGGTGATACGTCTCCAACGTATCTATAATTTTTGATTGCTCCATGTTATATTATCTACTGTTTTGGACTATATTGGGCTTTATTTTCCACTTTTATATTATTTTTGGGACTAACCTATTAACCGGAGGCCCAACCCAGAATTGTTGTTTTTGCCTATTTCAGTGTTTCGAAGAAACGGAATATCAAACGGAGTCCAAACGGAATGAAACCTTCGGAAACGTGATTTTCTCACCGAACGTGATCCAGGAGACTTGGACCCTACGCCAAGGCATCAGAGAGGCGGTCACGAGGGTGGGGGGCGCCCCCTAGGGCGCGCCCCCTGCCTCGTGGGCCCCTCGATGCTCCACCAACGTACTCCTTCCTCCTATATATACCTACGTACCCCAAACGATCAGAACAGGAGCCAAAAACCTAATTCCACCGCCGCAACTTTCTGTATCCACGAGATCCCATCTTGGGGCCTGTTTCGGAGCTCCGCCGGAGAGGGCCGTCATCACGGAGGGCTTCTACATCATCATAGCCCCTCCGATGAAGTGTGAGTAGTTTACCTCAGACCTTCGGGTCCGTAGTTAGTAGCTAGATGGCTTCTTCTCTCTTTATGGATCTCAATACAAAGTTCTCCCCCTCTCTTGTGGAGATCTATTCGATGTAATCTTCTTTTTGCGGTGTGTTTGTTGAGACCGATGAATTGTGGGTTTATGATCAAGTCTATCTATGAATAATATTTGAATCTTCTCTGAATTCTTTTATGTATGATTGGTTATCTTTGCAAGTCTCTTTGAATTATCCGTTTGGTTTGGCCAACTAGATTGGTAGTTCTTGCCATGGGAGAAGTGCTTAGCTTTGGGTTCGATCTTGCGGTGTCCTTTCCCAGTGACAGAAGGGGCAGCAAGGCACGTATTGTATCGTTGCCATCGAGGATAACAAGATGGGGTTTATTTCATATTGCATGAATTTATCTCTCTACATCATGTCATCTTGCTTAAGGCGTTACTCTGTTTTTAACTTAATACTCTAGATGCATGCTGGATAGCGGTCGATGAGTGGAGTAATAGTAGTAGATGCAGAATCGTTTCAGTCTACTTGTCACGGACGTGATGCCTATATACATGATCATGCCTAGATATTCTCATAACTATGCTAAATTCTGTCAATTGCTCAACAGTAATTTGTTCACCCACCGTAGAATACTTATGCTCTTGAGAGAAGCCACTAGTGAAACCTATGGCCCCCGGGTGTATTCTCATCATATCAATCTGCATCACTTTAATCTTGTTTTGCTTTTTACTTTGCCTTTACTTTTTACTTTGCATCTTTATACCAAAAATACCAAAAAATATTATATCTATCAGATCTCACTCTCGTAAGTGACCGTGAAGGGATTGACAACCCCTAATCGCGTTGGTTGCGAGTAGCTATCATTTTGTGCAGGTACGAGGGACTTGAGCGTGGCCTCCTACTGGATTGATACCTTGGTTCTCAAAAACTGAGGGAAATACTTAAGCCACTCTGCTGCATCATCCCTTCCTCTTCGGTGAAAACCAACACAAGCTCAAGAGGTAGCACATGGCAATCCCTACTCCTTTTATTAACATCAATCGATGGGCATCTCCATAGCTCATTGATTAGCCTCGTTGATGTGAGACTTTCTCCTTTTTGTCTTCTCCACATAACCCCTCTCATTATATTCTATTCCACCCATAGTGCTATGTCCATGGCTCGCGCTCATGTATTGCGTGAAAGTTCATAGGTTTGAGATTACTAAAGTATGAAACAATTGCTTGGCTTGTCATCGGGGTTGTGCATGATGAGAGCATTCTTGTGTGACGAAAATGGAGCATGACTAAACTATATGATTTTGTAGGGATGAACTTTCTTTGGCCATGATATTTCGAGAGGACATAATTGCTTAGTTAGTATGCTTGAAGTATTATTATTTTTATGTCAATATGAACTTTTATCTTGAATCTTCCGGATCTGAATATTCATGCCACAATTAAGAAGAATTACATTGAAATTATGCCAAGTAGCACTCCGCATCAAAAATTCTGTTTTTATCATTTACCTACTCGAGGACGAGCAGGAATTAAGCTTGGGGATGCTGATACGTCTCCAACGTATCTATAATTTTTGATTGCTCCATGCTATATTATCTTCTATTTTGGATGTTTATGGGCTTTATTATACACTTTTATATGATTTTTGGGACTAACCTATTAACCCAGAGCCCAGTGCCAGTTTCTGTTTTTTGCCTATTTTAGGGTTTCGCAGAAAAGGAAAATAAAACGGAGTCCAATTGACCTGAAACTTCACGGAACTTATTTTTGGACCAGAAGAAACCTAGAAGACTTGGAGTGCACGTAAGGGGGTCAACAAGGAAGGCACGAGGCAGGGGGGCGCGCCCACCCCCCTAGGCGCGCCCTCCACCCTCGTGGGCCCCTCGTGGCTCCCCTGACGTACTTCTTCCGCCTATATATCTCCATATACCCTAAAACAATCGGGGGCACAATAGATCAGGAGTTCCGCCACCAGAAGCCTCCGTAGCCACCGAAAGCCAATCTAGACCCGTTCCGGCACCCTGCCGGAGGGGGAATCCCTCTCCGGTGGCCATCTTCATCATCCCGGTGCTATCCATGATGAGGAGGGAGTAGTTCTCCCTCGGGGCTGAGGGTATGTACCAGTAGCTATGTGTTTGATCTCTCTCTCTCTCTCGTGTTCTTGAGGTGATACGATCTTGATGTATCGCGAGCTTAGCTTTGCTATTATATTTGGATCCTATGATGTTTCTTCCCCCCTCTACTTTCTTGTAATGGATTGAGTTTCCCCTTTGAAGTTATCTTATCGGATTGAGTCCTTAAAGATTTGAGAACACTTGATGTATGTCTTGCCGTGCATATCTGTGGTGACAATGGGATACCACGTGATTCACTTGATGTATGTTTTGGTGATCAACTTGCGGGTTCCGCCCATAAACCTATGCATAGGGGTTAGTGTCGTGGTTCTAAGTCTGACAGTAGTGTAGGGGGGTAAGTATGGAGAGGCGAGGTCTTAGCTATGGAGAAGTTGTAAGGACGCAAGGTTTACGAGTTCAGGCCCTTCTCGGAAGAAGTAAAAACCCTACGTCTCGGAGCCCGGAGGCGGTCAACTGGATTATATGAGTATGAGTTACAGAGGTGCGAACCCTTGTCTCGGAGGAGGGGGTGGCTTATATAGAGTGCGCCAGGACCCTGGCCAGCCCACGTTACGAAGGGTTCAATGTACATTAAGGCAGGGCATTACTGGTAACGCTAGTAATAAAGTGCTATGATGACCATAAAAGCTACTTAATGACCGATCGTTAGTGTGCGGGGCGCCTTTAGGTCTCCTGACCGTCGAGTGGTTGGGTCTTGGTCGAGTGATTGCTTCTTGGTCGAGTGTCTTCGAGTCTGTCGAGTGGGGCACCTTCAAGTCGATTGAAAGGCGATTTCTTCTAGAGATGTCCTTGGGTAGGGCAGCTAGGACAGGTCCATGACCCTACCCTAGGTCCATAGCTTCATCATTAGCCCCCGAATGGATCGAGGTTTGAGTGGGGAAGGAGTTGAGGACCTCTCCGACTCGTTTTTCATGCCGTGAGCATATCTTGCTCCGGATCAATGGACCCGAGTGATGACAGCAACTTCCTTTTCAGTCGCCTTGATCCATTCTTAATTATTCGTCGAGCGAGTTTCTTTATGTGTAAGGCTCCGAGTGATGGTGCGGAGGAAATCTTTTAGTCTGACAAGTTTGGTTGCTGCCCGCGGATTTAGTGGGATCCAAATTTCGGGAAGCGCGTGGGACGGGGGAGGCCGCAGTAATCGGATGCGATAGAGCGGAGCCGCCTCGATCCCCGCGCCACCTTTTTTGCCACGTATCACTCGCGCGGGCGTTACGGGATTTGACGGAGCCATCTGGGCCTACCTGTCAGCCACTCGGAAGCGGCCTCATATAAGGCGTTGGACCGGAGTCCCCCGAACAGTGCGCCCCATTACTTCTTCTCCTCCTCACGCCTCTCTGCTGCGCTCGCTCTCGCCCCAGCGCCACCGCACCACACGCGTCTCGTCGGCGACAATGGTGAAGGAAAGGACAGCGGCTCTAGAGCGGGCGAAGAAGGCGACGGCGAAATCGAAGGGGAAGGCGACGAGCCGGGGCGGATCTTCTTCGCGGACTGGCCTGCCGAGGGGTTGGATCCAGGGCGACTGGATCCACTCGAGGATCTCCCAAGAGGACCTCGACGACCTGGCCGAGGGAGGGCTGATCCCCTATGACTCGGCGCGGCTTCCGGGGAAGGAATCCGAGCCGCAACCCAGGGAGGGTGAGCGCGTTCTTCTTGCCACCCACGTCGACCGTGGGTTTTCCTTGCCCCCTCATCCTTTCTTTCGAGGGTTTCTGAACTTCTTTGGGGCTCAACTCCACCATTTTACCCCCAACTCAATCGTTTATCTTGCCGCGTTCATTTCCTTGTGTGAGAACTTCTTGGGTTGTCGACCTCACTGGGGTCTTTTCAAGCATATTTTCACTTGTCGCTCCCAGACAATGAAAAAGGCTAATCCGAGTGACGAGAGGACCCAAGTGATCCAGATGTGTGGGGGTCTTGGCATCCAGATGAGGGGAAAAAGCTCCTTTCCGGCCATGATTCTTCCCGATTCAGTTCGCGGATGGCAGTCGACCTGGTTCTACTGCAAAGACCAGTCGACGCCAGGGCAATCGACTGGCCTCCCTCCCTTTACCATGGACGGAGTGGAAAAACCCTCCCCTTTGAAGGTGCTCCTGGAGGAGAAGGCGCACGTGAAGGTGTTGGTCAACCGAGTGGTCCAGCTCATTCGTGACGGGGTCACTGGTATGGATCTCTTGGAGGTCTTCCTTCAGCGGCGCATCCAGCCTCTCCAAGCCCGAGACCACCCGATGTGGATGTATTCGGGTCTAGAAGACTCCACTCGGATCCACCCGGAGGAGGTCGATGACGACACGCTAGAGAAGTGGCTGTCGAGCATTACCGGGAACAAGGACAATCCCAGAGGAGCCAGGAGAGTTCCCCCATTCGACCAGTCACGTGCACCAGAGCAGGTCTGATTCTGAGTTTTTGCTTGTAATCTGAATTCACTCGCGCAGCTGTCTGTATTGCGTCGACTGACTTTGTTCTCCCTGCTTTCTTTCATGCCATTATTGAAATGTATTCGACGCCCAACGGGGAGCAAGAGCAAGCTCTGGAAGGCGAGGCGAGTGGTGGCGAAAGTGGCGAGTGGACTTCCGATGGTGAAGGGGATGGTGGAAGTGACGACTCAAGTGATGGGGAAGAAGTCGAGTCGCCTCCTCGCATAGAGAGACGATCCAAGCTTGACCAAGAACGGCCGAGTGCCCGCGACAAGGCAACTGCTCAGGCTGGTCAGTCTTCGAAGCGTCCTCGGGTCTCTTCACCAACCCCGACTGAGAAGGCGCCAAAGCACCCCAAAGTTGCAGAGCCGAAGACTCGGAAGGCGCTACCAAAGATCAAGATCGATATCCCTGTCGCCTCCGCGTGAGTGTCTCCTTGTATTCACTCGACGCTCCGTGCTGTTTGTTTTTCTTGTTTTAACTGGACGAACTTTGGAATTGTTAGCGCTGCCACTTCCGGGACCTCAGCTTATAGGGATGATGATGAGGTGATGGAGGATGCGGTCACTTCTAATCCGGGTATGATTTCTGCCATACTATCTTTCTTTGGTCGATTCAACTGCATCGTGCATCATTGGGTGACGTGATTTTGGCAATTTGAACTTTGTACAGCTCCCAACATTATTGACCTCCCTGATGATGATGAAGAGCCTGATAGGTCTTTGACGAGGAAGAGTAGGCGAGCTCCTGTAAGTGAGGCGCTGCAGTCGACGCCGAGGGCGAACCAGTCGTTCAGGACACTGGCGACGTTAATCGGGGTTCTGTTACCTTCGCGGAGCCCCTGTCGAGTGCCTTGCCTTCTTCTTCGACTCTCAGGCCCCTGTCGACCCGCCTTCACTTTTTGCAACTCATCATGTCCCGGAGGACGAGGTGAATGCTGCTAGGGAAGCCATACGCCAGGCGGGCATTATGATGGAGAAGATGAAGACAGTGCGGGACGCCAGCCAAGCCGCCTATGATGCCAGCTCGGCTCTCCAGAGCAATGTTCAGTTTAGTTGGTCGCCGCTTGTTCTGTTAGGATATGCTATCTGAAGATTCTTTCAGAAAATCTTTTCATCTGTACACCCACTGGGTGTGTCGATTGAATTTTTTGGACTAGTGGGGGCACGCTGAGTGCACCCACTGGGTGTAGTCCCCGAGGCTACGGCGGACTGCTGGCAGTCGACCGTAGTCTTTGTATTTTGTCGAGTAAAACCGAACTGGTAGTTTGTTTCTTCCGCTCGATCCGGTCGAGTGGAATCAGAGCCGGTGGGGGCACGCAAAGTGCACCCATTGGGTGTAGTCCCCGAGACCGCGGTCGACTGCTGGCAGTCGACTGTGGTCTGAGTTCTACTTTGTCTCTCTTTTTTTTGAACTCGACTCCGGCGGGCCGGTCGAGTGGGATCAGAACCGGTGGGGGCACGCAAAGTGCACCCACTGGGTGTAGTCCCCGAGACTATGGTGGACTGCGGTCAGTCGACTATAGTCTTAGTATTTGTTGTTTTTTGGTGTGGAATAATTTCTCCCCTTTGATTTCAGAAATCTTGTGATCTTGGAGCTCGCTTCGCTGATTTGGAAAGTCAGCAGATTCAACTGAAACTTGACTTGGAGCTGGCCAGGACGGAACTGCAGACGCTCAGAGACGGCGCCGCCGGTAAGACAAGTCTGTCGACTGGTCAGTTTTAGGCCCGAGCCCCTTCTGCTATTTCTGAATCAATCATCATTTCTTTGCAGAAAAATTGAGAGAGGCTTTGGCGAAAAAGGATCAGGATTTGTCTGCTGCCCAGAAGGAGGCTAACGACAGGACCGCTCTGGCCGAACAGAAGCTGGCTTCAGTCGGCCAGTTGGAAGAAGAGAATACCAGGCTGAAGACTGCTCTGAATGAAGCCAACAGGGAGTGCACACGTTGGAAGAAGGAGAACCTCAACCTGACCGAAAAGATGGAAGGCCTTGCTCGTAGGAGGGACGATCTGGAGAGCTACCTGAGGAGCCTTGCCAAGAAGTTGTATATCAAGCTTGAAGGTGCACATTTAGTTCCGACTGATTTTTTTGTGTCGACTCAGTGTATGAAAATTGACTTATCCTTGGATCGTGAATGCAGAGTTTTGCCAGAACTTTGAAGAGGAGACTGGGCGGATCGAACCAGGTTTGGATCCAATCAACTCTCCTGTGAAAGATGAAGCTGCCATGAATTTGCTCCGAATGGAATCTCGCATTGACGGTGCCGTGGACTACTTGGCT
The DNA here is from genome assembly GCF_003073215.2 of Triticum urartu. Taxonomy (NCBI): domain Eukaryota; kingdom Viridiplantae; phylum Streptophyta; class Magnoliopsida; order Poales; family Poaceae; genus Triticum; species Triticum urartu. Next base: position 480,807,660 of record NC_053026.1, read on the forward strand.
CGACTGAAGGTCGCCATGTCACGGATCGACCCGGCACTTTGGCCAGAGGCTACGCTCCAAAACAATCTCGAGTCTCTGATGACTCGTCTTAACGGAATCCCTGACCGAGTGCAGGAGTGGAAGAAGTCTTCTGCTTGGTGCGGCGCTGATGTGGCTCTGTCCTTGGTTCGTGTCCATTGTAAGGAGGTGCGACAAGACAAGCTGGTAGCAATCAAGGTCGCCAACACCCAGAAGCATGACTTCCGAACCTTTATGGAGACTTTCATCGCTGCAGCCACTCGGATAGCCGACGGCGTCGACCTGGATGAGTTCGTCAAGCCTGCCAGCCCTCCTCCCGCGGAGTGAACAAACTCTTATGTCCCACCTTAAATTTGCCTCGGAATGCCGAGTGGTTTTTGTAACCGTTAAACTTTTTCGGGTCGCATGCCCGAGTACCTCGATCCGTGATCCAGAACCTTTAGGATTTTATCTGAACTTGGTTTACCGTTGAATATCTTTATGAATCTCCTGCTGAGTGAACCCAACCTTTATTCGAGACAACTTTCTGTATTCGCAGCACAGCTCCGAAGGAGGGGGAAGTAGTCGACCCATGCCTTGTATTTGTGGCGAAGCTCCCCAGGGGCGGGCGGCGGTCGACCCACACCCTGTTACTGCAGAGTGGGACGGAGCACACATTGTATTTGTGGCGAAGCTCCCAAGGAGAAGGGTGGGGGCAGTCGACTCGTACTTCGTTACTGTAGAGCGGGATGAATCGCGCATTGTATTTGTGGCGAAGCTCTCCAGGAGAAGGTGGCATTCGACCTGCCCTTCGTCGTCCTTGAGGATTGAGATGTGTTTGGGAGAACTTAGGCGAGTACTAGACTGCAGCTAAGCCCCCGAGTGGGAGGATTGCTCTCCACTCGGTAGGGTTTTTTCAAACTTAGGCGAGTGCCTGACTGCAGCTAAGTCTCTAGTGGGGGAACTTAGGCGAGTACTGGACTGCAGCTAAGCCCCCGAGTGGGAGGGTTGCTCTCCACTCGGTAGGATTTTTCGAACTTAGGCGAGTGCCTGACTGCAGCTAAGTCTCTAGGTGGGAGAACTTAGGCGAGTACTGGACTGCAGCTAAGCCCCCGAGTGGGAGGGTTGCTCTCCACTCGGTAGGATTTTTCAAACTTAGGCGAGTGCCTGACTGCAGCTAAGTCTCTCGGTGGGAGAACTTAGGTGAGTACTGGACTGCAGCTAAGCCCCCGAGTGGGAGGATTGCTCTCCACTCGGTAGGATTTTTCAAACTTAGGCGAAACGGATTCGCAGCTAAGCCACCCGCTGGGGGATTTCTTACGCAAACAAAAACAATAATAATCACTGGGAAAATTATAACGCACTTGTCTTTGATAAATAAACTACAGGAGTTTTTCTTATTACATCTCGTCCGAGTGAGAATTCAAGTATAAAAGGGGCGGAGTAGCTCCGCATTCCAGGCTCGTGGCTCATCAATCTGGCGATCGACATTGTAGAGGTGGTATGCTCCATTGTGGAGGACTCTGGTGACTATGAAGGGACCTTCCCAAGTAGGAGCAAGCTTGTGTGGTTTCTGCTGATCCACTCGAAGGACTAAGTCTCCTTCTTGGAAGGCTCGGCTCTTCACGTTTCTGGCATGGAATCGACGCAAGTCTTGCTGATAGATCGCCGATCAGATCAGGGCCATTTCTCTTTCTTCTTCTAGGAGGTCGACTGCGTCCTGCCGGGCTTCTTCTGCTTCATCTTCTGAGTAGAGCTCGACTCTGGGAGCGTTGTGAAGCAGGTCACTCGGTAAGACTGCCTCAGCTCCATAGACCAGAAAGAATGGGGTTCTTCCGGTCGATCGATTCGGGGTTGTCCTCAATCCCCAAAGGACTGATGGGAGCTCGTCGACCCATGCACCTGCTACGTGCTTGAGATCGCGCATAAATCGAGGTTTCAGTCCTTTGAGGATTAGGCCATTTTCCCTTCCTGCTTGTCCATTCGACTGGGGATGAGCGACCGAAGCATAGTCGACCCGAGTGCCTTGAGAGGCGCAAAAGGCCTTGAACTTGTCTGAATCGAAGTTTGACCCATTGTCCGTGATGATACTATGCGGAACTCCATATCTGAATATCAACTCTCTGATGAAACTGATAGCGGCGTAAGCATCGAGATTCTTGATAGGCTTGGCTTCAATCCATTTGGTGAACTTGTCGACTGCTACCAGCACATGAGTGAAGCCGCTCTTGCCTATTCTCAGTGGCCCAACCATGTCCAGCCCCCAAACAGCGAAGGGCCAGACGAGTTGAATGGTTTTCAGGGCTGACGCGGGCTTGTGCGGCATATTGGAGTAATACTGACATCCTTCACATTTATCGACTATCTCTTTAGCCATCTCATTGGCCCTTGGCCAGTAGAACCCCGCTCGGTATGCTTTAGCCACAATGGTCCGAGAGGACGCATGATGACCACAGGTTCCTGAGTGGATATCGTTAAGGATCATCTGACCTTCTTCTGGCGTGATACACTTCTGGCCGACCCCAGTCGCGCTTTCCCTATATAACTGTCCCTTTATGACTGTAAAGGCCTTGGATCGATGGACGATCTGTCGAGCCTCTTCCTCGTCTTCTGGGAGTTCTTTCCTTAGGATGTACGCGATGTACAGTTCTGTCCAGACAGGAGTGGTAACCAGCACTTCCATTACCAGATCGACCACGGCTGGAACTTCAACTTCATTCGGATCCGTGGCGCTTTTTGGCTGCGGGCCTCTTCCGTGAAGGGATCCTCCTGGACTGATGGTGTGTGGATGTGCTCCAAAAACACATTGCTGGGAATAGCTTCTCTTTTGGAACCTATTTTTGCCAAATCATCAGCTGCTTGATTTTTCAGTCGGGGTATGTGATGAAGCTCTAACCCCTCGAATTTCTTCTCCAGCTTTCTCACTGCATTGCAATAACCAGTCATGGCTGGACTTCTGACATCCCACTCCTTCATCACCTGATTAACCACCAAATCTGAGTCGCCATAGACCATGAGGCGACAGACGCCGAGTGAGATGGCCATGCGCAACCCATATAAAAGTGCTTCATATTCTACCTCGTTATTGGAGGAATCAAAATGGATTTGAAGAACATATCTGAGTTTATCTCCTCTGGGGGAGACCAACACCACTCCGGCACCGGAACCGCTCGGCATCTTGGAGCCGTCAAAAAACATAGTCCAATGCTCCGAGTGAATCTGAGTCGGCAGCTGCTGTTCAATCCACTCGGAGACGAAATCTGCGATTGCTTGGGACTTGATAGCTTTCTTTGCCTCAAACTTGATATCAAGGGGAAGGAGTTCAATCGCCCATTTTGCCACTCGACCAGTTGCATCCCTGTTATGAAGGATCTCTGATAATGGAGTGTCGCTGACGACTGTAATGGAATGATCAGAGAAGTACTGAGCAACTTTCTTGGTGGTCATATAAATCCCATATACAAGCTTCTGATAGTGAGGATATCTTTGCTTCGATGGGGTCAAGACTTCAGAAATATAATATACTGGGCGCTGAACTTTGAAGGTTTTCCCTTCTTCTTCCCGCTCGACCGTAAGTACCGTGCTAACGACTTGTCCTATGGCTGCAATGTAAAGCAGCAAAGGCTCTTTGCTGATTGGGGCAGCAAGCACCGGCTGGGTGGAGAGCAGAGCTTTGAGCTCTGCAAACGCTGCATCAGCTTCGGGAGTCCACTCGAACTTGTCGGACTTCTTCATCAATCGGTAAAGAGGTAATGCCTTTTCACCGAGACGAGATATGAATCGACTTAGGGCGGCCAAACAACCAGTAAGCTTCTGGACGTCGTGCACTCGCACAGGGCTTTTCATTCGGAGTATAGTGCCAACTTTTTCTGGATTGGCGTCGATTCCCCGTTCGGAAACGAGAAAACCGAGTAACTTTCCGCCAGGGACTCCGAATGTACACTTTGATGGATTAAGCTTGATATCATACCTCCTGAGGTTGGCAAAGGTTTCAGCAAGGTCAGTCAGCAGGTCGGAACCCTTCCGTGACTTGACCACAATATCATCCATGTATGCTTCCACGTTCCGACTGATTTGAGTGAGTAAACACTTCTGAATCATCCTCATGAATGTGGCTCCGGCATTCTTGAGGCCGAACGGCATGGTAACATAACAGAAGCACCCGAATGGAGTGATGAAAGCTGTCTTGATCTCGTCAGGTCCATACAGACGGATCTGATGGTACCCGGAATAGGCGTCTAAGAAAGACAGTCGCTCACATCTCGCAGTCGAGTCGACTATCTGGTCGATGCGGGGGAGAGGAAAATGATCTTTCGGGCAGGCCCGATTGATATGTTTAAAGTCAATGCACATGTGAAGTGACTTGTCCTTCTTGGGGACCATGACAACGTTGGCGAGCCACTCGGAGTGGTAGATCTCTCGGATGAACTCCGCTTCTAAGAGTCGAGCCACCTCTTCGCCAATAGCTTTTCTTTTTTGGACGGCGGACCGTCGAAGATGTTCCTTGACAGGTTTTACTTTTGAGTCGACTCTCAGGCGATGCTCAGCCAGCTCCCTGGGAACACCTGGCATGTCAGAAGGTTTCCACGCGAAGATGTCCCAGTTCTCACGGAGGAACTGGATGAGCGCTTCTTCCTATTTGGAGTCGAGTGTTGTCGAGATATGAGTCGGGGCGGCGCTGGGGTCGGTCGGGTGGATGTGAGCTGTCTTCGTGTCGCCAGTCGACTGGAAAGCTGATCCTGTAGCGGGCTTCTTGGCTCGCAACAGATCGCTCGGGTCTGTAGTCTTCTGGTATTCCTGCAACTCCACCACTGCCATCTGTGCGTCGGTGATCTTCGAACCCTTCTGAAAACATTCTTCTGCTTTCTTCCGATTGCCCGTAATGGTGATCACACCTTTGGGGCCAGGCATCTTCAATTTGAGATACACGTAACATGGTCAGGCCATGAAGCGTGCATAAGCCGGCCTGCCCAAAATAGCGTGATAGGCACTCTGGAAGTCTACAACTTCAAATGTCAATTTTTCTTTGCGGTAATTCTTGGAATCACCGAAAACCACCTCAAGAGCAATCTAACCGAGTGATTCAGCCTTCTTCCCAGGAATGACTCCATGGAAACTCATGTTGCTGGCACTGAGTCTGGACATCGGAATGCCCATCCCCTTCAACGTCTCGACGTATAATATGTTCAAACCACTGCCACCATCCATCAGGACTTTGGTCAGTCGAGTGCCTTCAACAATTGGGTCGACCACCAAAGCTTGCCTCCCAGGGGTGGCGATGTGCGTTGGGTGGTCGGACTGGTCGAATGTTATGGCAGTCTGAGACCATTTCAGGTAACTAGGTGTCGCCGGAGCGACCATGTTCACCTCTCGGTTAATAACTTTCAGTCGACTTTTGCTCTCAACATCAGCAAAAATCATCAGGGTGGAATTGACTTGAGGGTATCCGTCATCGCTGTCCTCTTTGTCTTCAACCTTGTCTGACTCCTTTTCCTTACCCTTGGGCTGCTTGCCCTGGAACTGCTGGATCAAGAGTCGACACTGCCAAGTGGTATGTTTCGGGTAAATAAAATTACCCTCTTCATCATTCTTCGTGTAGACGAGACACGGTAAGTCCAACACATCATTTCCCTCCTGGCCTTTAACCTTTTTGGGGTTCCAAGGCCCTTTAGGTTTCCCTTTAGACTTTCCTTGGGCCAAAGCTAAGGCTTCCCCGGGAGCCGCTGGCTCGGCTTTCCGCTTCTGTTTTCGACTGGAATTGCCTCCTGTTTCTTGGGCGACTGACTTGAGCTTGCCACTCCTGAGTCGATCCTCATCTTCGCCGTTAGCGTACTTGGTGGCAATCTCCATCATCCGATTCAGGGACATATCCCCGGTTCGACCAAATTTCAAATTCAGTTCTCCGTACTTGACGCCTTCCTTGAAGGCACAAACTGCTTGGTGGTCAGGCACATTCTCCACCGAGTGATGTAACATGATCCATCTCTGGATGTAATCCCTCAAAGTTTCATTTGGCTTTTGCACACAGGACCGCAGTTCCGTCAGTCCTGCCGGTCGCTTGCATGTGCCTTCAAATGTGGTGACGAACACTCGGGAGAGATCTTCCCAAGTGTAAATGATGCTATTGGTTCGTTCATTCGTTCGTTGATTCTCTCTACCATAATTGGTCCATAGCTTCATCAGTTGGCACACGTTTTCGTCTTGATTCTCCGGTAGAAACTTTGGGGCACTCTTTGAGGTCCTATGTGTTGGTTGAATAGATGAATCTGAGATTGTGTGATGCATATCGTATAATCATACCCACGGATACTTGAGGTGACATTGGAGTATCTAGGTGACATTAGGGTTTTGGTTGATTTGTGTCTTAAGGTGTTATTCTAGTACGAACTCTAGGGCTGTTTGTGACACTTATAGGAATAGCCCAACGGATTGATTGGAAAGAATAACTTTGAGGTGGTTTCGTATCCTACCATAATCTCTTCGTTCGTTCTCCGCTATTGGTGACTTTGGAGTGACTCTTTGTTGCATGTTGAGGGATAGTTATATGATCCAATTATGTAATTATTGTTGAGGGAACTTGCACTAGTGAAAGTATGAACCCTAGGCCTTGTTTCAACGCATTGCAATACCGTTTGTGCTCACTTTTACCATTAGTTACCTTACTGTTTTTATATTTTCAGATTACAAAAACTATTATCTACCATCCATATACCACTTGTATCACCATCTCTTCGCCGAACTAGTGCACCTATACAATTTACCATTGTATTGGGTGTGTTGGGGACACAAGAGACTCTTTGTTATTTGGTTGTAGGGTTGCTTGAGAGAGACCATCTTCATCCTACGCCTCCTACGGATTGATAAACCTTAGGTCATCCACTTGAGGGAAATTTGCTACTGTCCTACAAACCTTTGCACTTGGAGGCCCAACAACGTCTACAAGAAGAAGGTTGTGTAGTAGACATCAGTCTTTCCCAAAGCGCAGCAAACTGGGCGATGTGTTCAGAGGAAACGATCGAAGCAACCTTCATCATTATTACAGCATTGTCCCTTTTGAGGAAAGGATGATGGAGACTATGATTCCCCCTCAAGTCGGGATGAGACTCCGGACGTAAATAAAAGAGAGAGAAAAGAGGCCATAAAAAAAGAGAAGGCCCCAAAAAAACAAAAAAATGAGAGAAAAAGAGAGAAGGGGCAATGCTACTATCCTTTTACCACACTTGTGCTTCAAAGTAGCACCATGATCTTCATGATAGAGAGTATCCTATGTTGTCACTTTCATAAACTAGTGGGAATTTTACATTATAGAACTTGGCTTGTATATTCCAATGATGGGCTTCCCCAAATTGCCCTAGGTCTTCATGAGCAAGCAAGTTGGATGCACACCCACTTAGTTTCTTTTGTGGAGCTTTCATACAATTATAGCTCTAGTGCATCCGTTGCATGGCAATCCCTACTCACTCACATTGATATGTATTAATGGGCATCTCCATAGCCCGTTGATACGCCTAGTTGATGTGAGACTATCTTCTCCTTTTTTTCTTCTCCACAACCATCATTCTATTCCACCATAGTGCTATATCCATGGCTCACGCTCATATATTGTGTGAAGATTGAAAAAGTTTGAGAACATCAAAAGTATGAAACAATTGCTTGGCTTGTCATCGGGGTTGTGCATGATATAATATTTTGTGTGATGAAGATAGAGCATAGCCAGACTATATGATTTTGTAGGGATAACTTTCTTTGGCCATGTTATTTTGAGAAGACATGATTGCTTAGTTAGTATGCTTGAAGTATTATTATTTCTATGTCAATATTAAACTTTTATCTTGAATCTTTCGGATATGAACATTCATGCCACAATAGAGAAAAATACATTGAAGAATATTCTAGAAAGCATTCCACATCAAAAATTCTGTTTTTATCATTTACCTACTCGGGGACGAGCAGGAATTAAGCTTGGAGATGCTTGATACGTCTCCAACGTATCTATAATTTTTTATTGTTTCATGCTATTATATTATCTGTTTTTGATGTTTATGGGCTTTATTATACACTTTTATATTATTTTTGGGACTAACCTATTAACCGGAGGCCCAACCCAAATTGTTGTTTTCTTGCCTATTTCAGTGTTCCGAAGAAAAGGAATATCAAACGGAGTCCAAACGGAATGAAACCTTCGGGAGCGTTATTTTTGGAACAGAAGCAATCCAGGAGACTTGGAGTAGATGTCAGGGAAGCTTTGAGGTGGCCACGAGGCAGGGAGGTGCGCCTACCCCCTGGGCGTGCCCCCACCCTCGTGGGCCCCTCGTGGCTCCCCTGACCGACTTCTTTCGCATATATATCCATATACCCTAAAAACATCCGGGAGCACAATAGATCGGGAGTTCCGCCGCCAGAAGCCTCCGTAGCCACCGAAAACCAATCTAGACCTGTTTCGGCACCCTGCCGGAGGGGGGAATCCCTCTCCGGTGGCCATCTTCATCATCCCGGCGCTCTCCATGACGAGGAGGGAGTAGTCCACCCTCGGGGCTGAGGGTATGTACCAGTAGCTACGTGTTTGATCTCTCTCTCTCTCTCTCTCTCTCGTGTTCTTAAGGTGGTACGATCTTGATGTATCGCGAGCTTTGCTATTATAGTTGGATCTTATGATGTTTCTCCCCCTCTACTTTCTTGTAATGGATTGAGTTTTTCCTTTGAAGTTATCTTATCGGATTGAGTCTTTAAGGATTTGAGAACACTTGATGTATGTCTTGCACGTGCTTATCTATGGTGACAATGGGATATCATGTGATTCACTTGATGTATGTCTTGGTGACCAACTTGCGAGTTCCGTGACCTCGTGAACTTATGCATAGGGGTTGACACACGTTTCCGTCTTGACTCTCCAGTAGAAACTTTGGGGCACTCTTTGAAGTTCTTTGTGTTGGTTGAATAGATGAATCTGAGATTGTGTGATGCATATCGTATAATCATACCCACGGATACTTGAGGTGACATTGGAGTATCTAGGTGACATTAGGGTTTTGGTTGATTTGTGTCTTAAGGTGTTATTCTAGTACGAACTCTATGATAGATTGAACGGAAAGAATAACTTCGTGTTATTTTACTACGGACTCTTGAATAGATCGATCAGAAGGGTTATTTTGAGGTGGTTTCGTACCCTACAATAATCTCTTCATTTATTCTCCGTTATTAGTAACTTTGGAGTGACTTTTTGTTGCATGTTGAGGGATAGTTATATGATCCAATTATGTTATTATTGTTGAGAGAACTTGCACTAGTGAAAGTATGAACCATAGACCTTATTTTCTAGCATTGCAATACCGTTTGTGCTCACTTGCTACCTTGCTATTTTTATATTTTTCAGATTACAAAAACCTATATTTACTATCCATTTTGCACTTGTATCACCATCTCTTCGCCGAACTAGTGCACCTATACAATTTACCATTGTATTGGGTGTGTTGGGGACACAAGAGACTCTTTGTTATTTGGTTGCAGGGTTGCTTGAGAGAGACCATCTCCATCCTACGCCTCCCACGGATTGATAAACCTTAGGTCACCTACTAAAGGGAAATTTGCTACTGTCCTACAAACCTCTGCACTTGGAGGCCCAACAACGTTTACAAGAAGAAGGTTGTGTAGTAGACATCATTTATTAGTGTGATCCGGCGGCTATGACATTAAATCGCTGTAAGAGGGCGTAGCTAGCCCTATTTTATTATTTCTTAATGGGCTACATTAATTTTGATGAGGTGGCTCAAGGAGAAGGTAGAGAATTTCTAGTAATGAGGGCTAGTTATTTAGATATAGTAGATTAAAATAATCATTCGTCTCTGCATGTCATCCATTTTATTGAGTCTCCTAACTGAAAAGTGATATCAACTTGATTAATATTTTTGAATCTTAAAAAAATGATTAATGTTTTTGTTGGGCTGCTATAGAGGCTTCACTTAAATGTCATACATAGCTTTTTCAGCTAACCTTAGAGGCAACAATGCCGAGTCCAGCTTAGAGGCAACGGGGCCTCCATCCACCGAAGATGCCCTATATTCTAAAAAAATTTAGAGGCAACTTGTGCCAATAATTCAACCCAGAGCTCGGGCTCAGCTGAGCCCGGTGAACAATACCGCGATTTAAAAAGAAAAGGTTTAAAAAATTTGTATGGTGCAAGATGCTCCTATGCGTGAACTCCGTGTAAAATTTTGCGAAGTTTGAGCATTCGAGGAACTAGTGACAAAAAAGACAGAATCAGATGTGAGTAATGCAATTTTCAAAAGCTACTTAAAGACACCCAAAATTTGTCTTTTTTACCACGAGCTCCTCGAATGTCAAAACTTCACAAAATTTTGCACGGATTACACCACAAGAAAATTAAAACTTTTTTTCTTTCAAATCGCGGTACTGTTCATGTCCGGGCTCTTATGAGCCCGGACACCGAATCGGCTCTCTCCAACTCGTGCAATGCATACAGGTTGCCTCTGGGGAAATATATGTACTGTGGTTTTTTTTTATTCCAACACGCTATCGTCGCCGTCAATCACCGGTGCCACTGGATAGAAAAAAAATCAGAACCTGTACAAGAAAAAATAATGAAGAGAGAGGAGGAATCCGACGAGATGGCGGCGTGGAAGAAAAGCTTAGGCCGGTGGCGGGGCGGCTGCTGGTTCCGTTCTCCTCCGTATCGATATCGGGATCACGCGTAATAAGTTGCTGAAGACGTGACCGGCGCGACGCCGGAGTTCTTGACATCATCCAAGCCGGCTGATAGATGGTCTCCCCAAACCCCGGTGGCGGTGCCGTGCAGAATTTTATATTGAGAGAAAATAAACAAGGAGTGCGACTCGGAAAAAAAGGGACGAAGTCGGATGCGTACAGGCGCAGCGCACTACTTCTCCCCGGACCCCGGCGAGCAATAATAAATGGCGTCATAGCCACGGGCCTTCCTCCCCCAAGCGGATCACACCAACCCACCCCCCGCCGCCTTCCTCCTCCTCGCCGACCGCCCGCACCCGTCAACCCGCCCCCACCGCCGGCCGCCGCGGGTGAGGCGGAGATCCATCCGTCCATCTGAGCTCCTACTGACTCGACGCCGGTAACCAACCCCAGCCCCGCGCGCTCGATCGATTCCCTTCTTCCCCAGCTCCGAGGATTTGTTTCGGGGGTTCAATCAGGTTCAGCTGAGACGCTGGACCCCGCATGCCGCACGTGAACGCCAAGGTGTCGGCGGTGGCGGCGACGGGGATGTCCGCCGTGCCTGCGGCCGCGGCGCCGCCCTCGCCGAGGAGGTGGGAGGGGGTGGACCCGGCGCTGGAGAGGATGGTGCTGCGCGCGTGCCTGGACCAGGCCCCCGAGCGCCGCCGCGTGCGCGAGGCCTTCAAGGACGTGCAGCTCAGCATTGACCACTGCCTCTTCAAGGTCCGTATTTATTACCAATCTTGATTGATGTGCTCTGATTTCCCTGTGCTAGAGTTTAAATTGAGACCCACGATGTGTTTTGGGAGGGCCCTTTGAGGAATTGGGATGGCCTAGAGCTTGTAGCTGCATCAAAATGGCCCACACTACTTGGGTCAATGTTTCCACGACAAGCTTTCTGATCGGTCCATGCCATATGCCTAGAGCCATTTTGGGAACTAAATTATCGCTGTCACAATCCCAGCTCTAGTAAAATAGGATGGTCCAGACATACTACTGTGTTCTTCATTCTTAAGTCATCAGGCTAGTTTAGGATCATCATATGGGTTATGAATACGTGGTCTTAATCAAAAGGGATGTATCATAAAGCAAACTATTGCGCATGTGGAGCACTATTTATAGGAAAGTGTGGTAGCTTGTTTACTAATTTGAAGTAAAACCTATGTTTTTAAGGCGACGCCTTACCGCCTCAGGGAGAGAGGGGGGGGGGGGGCGCTTTGGCGCCTAGGCGGGCGCTTTGGACGCCTAGGCGCCCAAAGCGGAGGGGGAGCGCTTCGACGCCTAGGCGTCGCCTTAGGGACGCTTTAAAAACATAGAGTAAAACCACGACAAGAATTATGGAATGGAAGGAGTAGCTTTCATGTCTTTTCCAATGAACTTGTTCACTAGTAGCTTTTATGTCTTCTACAATGAACATGCCTTACAACTCTTTTCCTACTGAAATCCAGTAATCGGCAAGCATAGTAAAATTCAAAAATGTAATTGAATATTCCCAAACAAGTGTACCTCTTTAATTTTCACATTCACCTTTTTGCCTGTTCTTTGGATCCTCCTATGTTCTGAGTTCTGATACTTATATTAAAGCCAACTATGCCTTTGGTGTTATGTCCTGACATGGATGACATCTTTTAATTGCATTTTCTCTATTCTGCAGGCACAATACAGTGACATTGGAACAAAAGAGGTATTGCTTAACAATTTGTAGTGTAGCCACAATGTACATTTTTGTCATAATAATTAGACCCCTCACTTGACCGGTACAATATATTAATTTGAGGCATATAAAGTTGGTCCATCTTTGCATTAGTATGTGTTCTGCTTTGAACTGAATAGAGAGATTTAGATATTACGTTCTACATAAGACAACACTGCAGCAGGCACAGTGATATATTTTGTTAAGTATATTTGTGAAAATAAGCAGAATTTTCGGTATCATGTTGTATAATTCCATGTTTAAAAGTATTAGCCAATGCAGCGTCAAAGCAAATTTAATGCCCACTACTTCCTCCATTGAGTTGATAGAGAAGTTCTGCTGTGAGGGATGAAATTACTGCAGCTATGCTTAAAAGCTAAAATAAAGTTGGATAGACATTCGAAGGTTGTATACCAACAATGTAGTTTGCTCATTGGTACTCCTATAAGCCATGGCGTGCCATTTGATACTTTGCTCATTGGTACTCCTAACTCCTTCCTCCGTTTGATACTTTACAATGTGACATTTTGTTCCTCTTCAACAGTCATATGAGCGGAACTCCAGAGGTGTGGAGATATTCTCAAAATTTTGGTTTCCGGAGAACCATCGTATGAAAGCAATTGTTTGTCTCTGCCATGGTTATGGAGACACCTGTACCTTTTTCCTTGATGGTATATTAGTAAACTATAGTAATATTGAATTTACTTTGGTGCTTCATTTTTGCTACATTTACTAAGTTCCTTGTTGTTGTAGGGATTGCTAGGAAGATTGCTTCGGCTGGATATGGAGTATTTGCATTGGACTACCCTGGTTTTGGTCTTTCCGAAGGACTTCATGGATATATTCCAAGCTTTGATACTCTTGTTGACGATGTTGCTGAACATTTTGCTAAGATCAAAGGTATTCCGTCATTATATTATTGCTGGGTTTTCATGATGTCCATTTCTATATACGAGTTTTTGGGGAACAGTTGGAAAGTGCAATTTGTTTCTCTACCACAGTGATATGCCTTATTCTGGTTAAAATTATTATGTACATGGAATTTGTTTTCACTAAGATGAGTAACTTGTTTTCTGCACAAGTAAAGGACATGTTTGCTAGCCACCATACATGTTGCTATAATGTAGTTGCAGCTTTTGGTCAAGCTACTGCTAGTTATATTTACTTTCTTCTTTTTATTTTTTATATGAGGAGTTTTAGAAATTAACAGAAGTTGTGAACTTGTGATACTTTTTACTCCTGGTATAGGACATTGCTTTGTTTTGCAAAATGAGGCTAAAGAAATGCTTTTACTCTCTTCAGTCTTACATGTATAATGCTTAAGCTCTATGAACAAGAAGTAAAGAATTATTTTTTTATTTGTTTGTACATACTTCACTTTGAATTTTTTTTTCCTCCTGTAGCTCTTACACCACTATCAGTAAGTATTTGATAGTGACATTTCTACGAAACTAAGCAGCCAAACCAATATGTATTTTGTACTAGAGGTGTGGATGAGCACTAGCAGTCTAATAATGTGACACTGTTGACTTGCAATACCTGAAATTGATTGCAAATATTTCCATATAAGAGTTAATGCATGCAATCAAGTACTTTTGATAACAGCAATATGTGAAAATTGCATTGGGTAAGCTTGGTAATAAATTGTTACATTACCGAACTGCTGAGAGGCTGACAAAATTGGATCTAGTGTCACAATGATTGAATTGGCCTATGATGTTTTATCTTCGATATATCAGAAATTAACTTGTCTTTCATTGCAATAAATTAACTTTTATCATTCTGAACTGAGTCCATATCTGTCCATACTTGTTCGTAATGTTTGCTGTAAGCCAGTCCATGTAGTGTGAATATACTTCTTTCACTATTCAAGTGCGATTCATATGCTGGCAGGGAATCCTGAATACAGAGATCTCCCAAGCTTTCTGTTTGGCCAATCTATGGGTGGTGCGGTTGCATTGAAGATTCACTTTAAGCAACCGAAAGACTGGAATGGTGCAATTCTAGTTGCACCTATGTGCAAGGTGATTTTACTGCGTGAGATCCTACCTATGCTAATTATGATTGGTCACTAATTCACAAACTCGCGTTAATAGATTTCAGATGACGTGGTCCCAGCTTGGCCTGTTCAGCAAGTTCTGATTTTCATGGCTAAACTCCTTCCAAAAGAGAAGCTTGTTCCACAGAAAGACTTGGCAGAATTGGCATTCAGAGAGAAAGAAAAACAAGAGCAGGTCAATACTGCCCTTTTTTTGGTTAATACAAAGATTAATCTATTCATTGGGAACTTCTTATTCAGTTATAGCTGCTCACACGTTATGCCTAGTGAAAAGACTATTAATTCGGTGCTTAATGCAGTGTTCTTACAATGTGATTGCCTACAAGGATAAACCACGTCTCCGAACAGCTCTGGAGATGCTGAGGACCACACAAGAGATAGAAAGTCGCCTACAAGAAGTATGTGCTTTTCATTTGCTTTGTTCTGGTTGGTTTTGTTTATATAAGCGTCATCTAAGTCTTGTACAGTTGCCTAGGTCGTTAATCATTCTGACATCAATAGCACTCCTAAATTCTTTTGTTCAAACTCTTAACATGTGGGAATTTGCATTGAATCTTTGGGTATGCCATGTTGCCTCCTGGTTTAGTGAAGAATATAGGCAAGCCATAAGAATAAGTTATAAACTGTGGACTAGGTTGAAAGTTTTTGATCTGAGGGGTGATGATATTTTCTCTAGTTCTGGTAATTTGGTTTGTTCACTACCAAGGGAGGCAGGCATTCCATGTTCCTACTATTTGATCCAAATATTTGTCCTTGATAGAGTACAACTTAATGAGCTGTCCTGTTTCTGGTAAAAAAAAAACTACCCTGTTTTCGAGAAAGTCCTTTGTGTGTCATTTTTGGCTGTACATGTGAATTATATTACGCTGTAGCACTGCCAGTGGCCTTTATTCCTGTTCTATTACTGTACTGTTCCTGTTCTGTGATGCTTAAAGTTTGCCTCAATTTCCCATCTAGGTTTCCCTGCCCATAATCATTTTGCATGGCGAGGCTGATTTGGTCACCGACCCAGGCGTGAGCAAAGATCTGTATGAAAAAGCGAAGACCTCGGACAAGACGCTGCGACTTTACAAAGACGCCTACCATGCCATCTTGGAAGGTGAACCGGACGAAGGGATCTTCAAAGTTCTCGACGATATAATCTCCTGGCTGGATCAGCATGCGGCAAAGGAAACACCGTCGTCGTGAGCTGCACAGATTATTTTTTGTCATTTGTCGAGCACCACAGGTCACGGTTGGGAATTCCATTTTGGGTTTCACACTTGATACACACGCTTATTTCCTGTTGATTGTGAATATGTATCTAGTAAAAAAAAAATCATCATCTGTGGTGTGTGATGTGCAAAAGGTTCAGGTCACGAAATTCAGAAAGCAACAAGTTTATCTGTCCTGGAATTGGCAGTAGGAATTCAATCCGCGATTCCATCGAGAGGGTACGATATGTAAAACTGATTCGCTTCCCGTCTGCCATTCCTCTGGATTCCCTTTAGCCTGTGCCTTCTTTGACACATTTATCTGTCCCTCCACGGTCCGTCTCCACCTCCACCTGGTTGACATGGCGCTTAGGTTCACTGTTGGGTCGGACCCTCGCTCTCAACTCACCCAATAAGTAGGATCAGAGGGTGACACAAGGTGTTTGTGCGGCGCAAAAACTTCTGCTTTTCTGTTCTCCGCCTTCCATTCTCAAGGAAAACCAACCAAGTCGCAATGCTTGGCACTACCACATCGTGCTCGCGCCATCCCACGGGCCTCTACCTAAACGCACAGGAACGGAATGTGCACAGTAGGACGTGGTCAGACGCCGCCGAGGTGAACTGGCTACCGCGGTCAGTGTCGACAGTGATGCCGTTTACAATGACGGCCGTGATGGAAATCCGTCTTTTGATTATGGAGAAAGTAAGGGAAGGCGGAAGCTGGCCACTTAAGAGCAATGCTGCATCAACGGGATTTTATTTGGAGTAAATTGCAAAAAACCATCACAATTAGGAACCCTAATTCATAAAACTGTCACCATTCAAGCCTCTTTTGGTTCATAGGTAGGATTATCGTAGGAATAGGAATTTTGTAGGAAATGAGATGACATGTATCTCAAATCCTATGAGTAGGATTAGGAAACGAGATGTCATTTGGTTGACACCAAAGGAATTTTTTCATTGAGTCTAGACTCATTTTTATTTTCCTATGAAATGTGGAGGATAGGAACCATCAGTTTTTTTCAAAAAAACCATCAACGTTGTAATGACAGTTTTTAAAAAACACTGATAGCTACTCCCTCTGTAAACTAATATAAGAGCGTTTAGATTACTACTTTAGTGATAAACACTTTTATATTAGTTTACGGAGGAAGTAGATTATAGCGGTTTGACAGGATACTTGACACATGGGCCCGCTGTCAGGTGCCAAATGTCCGGTGACCAGACGCCGCTATTGGTCAACTCGTCTCCCCTGACCTTTCTCCACACAGTCGCCGGGAGAGGACTACGGGAGCGCCTCGCGCCTGTGTTGCACGCACGGCCCCGCCGGCTCCGGCCAACCCGACAGCCGGCGGACGAGCCTCCCAGCGCCGCCGCCTCCAGCCCTCCCCTCTATTTCTCTCAGCTCTCTTTCGCGACTCGCCGGAGTCGGAGGGGACATGGAGGCGCGGTTCCCCGCGACCCAGGATCCACACAGCAGCCAGATTTTGCCGTGCCCAGCCGCCGCCCATCCGGTGGAGCACCCCAGCACGACGAGGTGGACCGGCAGCGAGGAGGCAAGTGATGGGGACGGTCCCCGATCCGGAAGGATCCCGCGCCGGACCACCGTTCTTGGGGGCACGAGTAGCAGCACCGGCCGTAGTGGGCGCGCGAGTTGCCGTCTGCTCCAGTGCATGGGCGCGCGAGTGGCCACAGTCGCGCACGGCGCGCGAGCAGGAGCACCGGCCGGACTGGCCGCGCACAACAGCAGCCCCGTCCGCGCACGGGCACGCGAGCTGCTGTCTCCAGAGCACGGGCGCGCCACAGCGGGAGCCAGGGGCGCGAGCAGCGGGGGCAGGGGTGGCCGGGTCAAAGGAGACGTCCCCATCTGGACGAGGCGGCGGAGCTCGATGCGCCACCTGCTGCTCCCTCCGGCTGCCGTCACTCCTGATGTTGCTGCCGCCCGCTGCGGCTGCTGCAGAGAAAAGCGGAGAAAGAACGTCGGGGCGGCGGCAGCTTGCCTCACCGGCGGCTACCGGCGGTCCGGCGCGGGGTCTTCTGGATCGGGGCGGCAACGGCTATCGTATGGATCAGAAGGAGAACGAAGACCGCTAGTCAGATGTATTTTTTATCAGAGGAGAAATATCACACTGACATGTGGCCCCATGTATATTTTAACAGTCAACCAAACTCCAGTCAAACGCCGTTAGTTTTTGCTGCCACATCATCACTTACAGTGGGGCCTATCTGTCAGTTTTAGAGTCAGCAAGTGTTTATTTGAGCGATCAGTGTTTCTTGAAAACCGTCACCACAATGATGGTGGTTTTTTAAAATAAATTGAATGGTGGCGGTTTTATGAATTAGGGTTCCTAATTGTGATGGTTTTTTACAATTTACTCTTTTACTTGAGCTTTACGGAGAGAAATTGACCTGGCAATCGTTGATTGGTTTAAGAGGGAGGCTGGGGCCCCACCCCACAGAAAATCAGGGGGGGGGGGGGGGGGGGGGGGGGTGGAGACTATTAGGGGGAAAGCCCCGTAACAGGTCCATAACAATCCCGTGTGTCTAGCATTTTCGCTTAAAAAGAGGTTACAATTTTTCTTCCCGGCAACCGATTGACAGGTGTTGAGTAACGTCTCTCCCGTCTAACAACAGGAGCTATGTTTCTTCGTCGTATTTTTTACACGAGGATAGGCCAACGACAGGGTCGAGGGCGAGGTTCTCGGAGGGCGTCGATGCCGCACAAATCCGCCACCGGAGCTTCTGACGCCTGCATCTGCGCGTCGCCGTCGGTCCCCGACCGAGCCGTCATGTTCGTGCGCTAGGTAGCGTTCTACCTGCTCGGTGAAATGCCGCACAGGCACTTCCAGTCTTCCCACCTCTCCGCCTGTACAGGTGATTAGTGAGGGATAGTTTCGTGTCTGCTTCTTGTTGTAGGGTAAGTTCATTTCTTCTTGTTTGTTTTGGGCTTTAAGTCGGTTATATAGGTCAGGTGACATTGTGATTTGATTTTTGTTCTTGAGTTAGGTACTCCCTCCGTTCCAAATTACTTGTCGCAGAAATGGATGTATATAGAACTAAAATATATCTAGATACATTCATACATGCGATAAGTAATTCGGAGCGGAGGGAATGATACATTCTGTCAAACAACAAAGATAATATTTTAATTCCTACTTTCTCTATCCGAAAAAGTTTGTCTCTCAAATGGATGTATCTAGCACCAAGTTAGTGCTAGATACTTCCTCCATTTCTTTTTACTCCGCATATAAGATTTGGTCAAAGTCAAACTACACAAAGTTTGATCAAATTTATATAAAAAAATATGAACATCTACGATACTAAAACTATATAGTATGAAAATACGTTTCATGGTGCAGGGGCGGAGCCAGGATTTGAGTATAGGGGGGGCCAAGGCAACTCGGAAAAAAATCGTCTAGTGCTAAAAAAAAGTGTGCGCAACTAGAACATTGATACAATTGTATTCATTTAAATTCGGCCAGACAAATTTCAATACAATCAAAAAATAAAATACTTTCTCAGATCATAACTTAGTTGATGGGTAATTAAATTTTAGTGGAAATTATCATGCAATTCTGAAGGAAGTCATCTCCTCTTGAACTGGATTGATAACTTGCACTTTAGATTATCAATAGATAGAGCAACTGAAACAACAGGCTTAGAAATCGAATTAATCCTTAAGGTGTTTGGCGACGTTGTTCTATTCATAACCGTTTTGCAGATTGCACAGTCAAAGAAATTAAGAATCAATAGCATAGTAGATCACACAATCAAGATAATTAAAAATTGGATGGACAATTTCGCTGTACATAAGATGGGGGTTGAGAGACTAATAGACAATACTCCGGTCGAATTGACTAGTTGGCTTGACCATCGGAGAATTGAAGTGTAGTATGAAGGATTTCCCAACGCGGAGCCGGTGTCGCCTAGTTTAATCGGACTAAATTTAATCAGGATTAGTGAGGCAAGAAGGAGCAGCGAGCGACGGCGGGCTGGCAGCCTTAATCACGAGGGCTAACCTTAATCATGGCCTAATGGGCTAGTAGTTAGTACGTAGTAGATGGAAAGGAGGCCATGGCATTAGTGGGCTTTTCTATGGCCTTCCTTTCTCTAGTATTGTTTTTACTCTCTCCGTCTGGGCCAAGGGGGGCCAAGTACATAGACTGATCCAATCTCATTGCTAATTACTGGTAGCTCCTAGCAAAATTGTCGATCGTTAGGGGGGCCAGTCCCCTGCTCGCCCCCTAGCTCCGCCACTATCATGGTGCATCTGATAATATTGATTTCATATTATGAATGTTTATATTTTTTAATATAAAGTTAGTCAAATTCTACAAAGCTTGACTTTGATCAAACCTTATATACAGACTAAAAAGAAATGGAGGGAGTACATTCATTTGAGGAACTAGGTTGGGACAATCTTTTTTGGAAATGCACGTTGCCCGCAACAGGAGTTGGGTGGGGGGCTTCTGAACTGTGGATTTTGCACAGATGGTTTGCGAAACCAAGGATGATATCTTGCATACGCACGAGGTTTTACACTGGCAACTCATCTTAGCAACGTCAATGCATATCCACGAGGTTTCACACCGCCAACTAATCTTCAGTATAAGTATTACACCTTCAAGCTGCCATCCTGGTCCTGATTGATATTCCCTTTGTTCAGGAATACTTGTCATTAAAATGAATAAAAAGGGATGTATCTTGATGTATTTTAGTTCTAGATACATTCCTTTTTTGTCCATTTTGATGACAAGTATTTTCGGGCGGAGGGAGTACGTACCATTAAAAAAAATGCAAGAATACTCTCGTTGACCAACGCTGCCAATAAGCAGCGTTGCAGTTTGCTAACTGATTTTTGCAAAATATTTATTATTGGTTATATACATGTATGCTTAGTCCACAATTATTGAAGTCCCCCCTCCCCCACCCACTCAACCACCCACCCACCACCAACAACTGTTGATATGATTCAACCCTGAAGTAGCGAATCTCTTCAGTGTTACAACATTTCTCCTGTTTCTGAATCCATTCAGATTTTATTTGCACCCGTCCTTTTTGGCAACTTGTAAGCTTGATTGTGTCTCTCAGTCAATGAAGCATCCAGATTTATTCCTTTTCTTATCTTATCTTACCTTCTCTTAAATCATGCAGATGTAGTGAAAATTTCATGATTGGCCTGTTTTGTTTCTATTGGATTGCCCATCGAGCAGATTTTATTCGCATCATCTGTTGTTTCTGCTTTTATCCGTTCTGCGGCACTTTCTGAGCAGCGGCCTATCAATCTACCCGTATTCAGGTACTTTCTCCACTTCTCATAGCTCTAATCCATCGGTAATTGTTCTCTGCCAAACCGAACCGTTCTAGTTTCAGCCATTGACTGAAGCAACTTCCTATTGACAAGCATGTACTCACCATTTGTTTCCTTTTCTATCTGAACAGTGTGGATCTGAGGTTCTCTCTTGGCGGTTGACTTCTGTCTTCTGTTTGAGATGTTAAGAGTAGTGATGGCTTAGCCACAGATCAAACTTCTTCGCGAAGGTGACTACATCTAGTTCTTATTCCCGACTGTTTTTCCCTTACTGAAATTTTATTTTAGGTGAGAACTACAATTTTGTTTCAAATGTTGTGCCTTTGCTTACATGATGTTAATACGATGAACTATGTTATCACAACATTTAAGTAGTGAAAACTGTATTGGCCAGTACTGACCTTACCAGTGGGTCTGGTAAAAACTGGAAGGGCCTGTGCCTTATCTAATTTTTTATTATCAAATATATTTTTATACCTATGTCAGTTTTGAACTAATCCATATGATAACTGGGCTGTAGAAACCAGCTCCTCCAGTATTCGTTTCTCAAACCAGTAGTATTTCCCTTTCTTAATTTCCGGATGTCTTCCTTCTTAATGGGTAGCTTGTGAGAAAGCGTTTATTGTTTTCTCGTGACAGAAAAAACAAAATCAGTGTTCCAAAATCGAAAATGTTGAACCTTTCTCAGTACTCCGATTTTTTTTTCTTTTGTCCAGAACTCCTCTGATGTCATAACTCCACGAAATTTTGCACACACCTAGAAAACTTTTGCATATTTGTTTTTTTTTCTAGTTTTTTTATTTTACTGTTCATCCGCGGGACATCTACTAAAATGTTACATTCATGCTTTGCAAATTGTTGCAGTTTCCTATATTTAGTATCTGAAGACTGAAGTTATTGAAAATATAAATGTCAAATAAGCGGCCATATCTTACGACCATGTTTACTAGAATATAAACTTCATTAACCTTGTTAACTTTTTAAACCTCTTGAAACAGGTCGTTCCTGTCATCCTGCAAGTTTGCCATTCTCCCAAATAATTTGCTTGGTACTTTTGGTGGATCTCCCTCATCAAGTTCGTCTGATGGCAGTTGTATTAACTCCTCTCGTTGGATCATGTGTCAATAGGTTGATAGATATCATAGCAGATAAGACAATTATGATTCTAGGGGCAAGAGACGATCTTGATATTCTACACCAAACAATACATCATATACAATACTATCTTCAGGATGCCGAGCAAAGGAGAATGGAAGATTTAGCAGTTAACAACTGGCATGGTGAGCTACGGGATGCAATCGATGAGGCTGATGATATTTTCGACCTAATTGAAGGAAGGAAGCTACTTAAAGATATTCCTTCATCATCAAGAAACACACCTGCATGTAGTGGCATTTCATTCTTATCTTGCTTTACTGATATTCTGAAGCGTCATGACATTGCTGCTAAAATCAGAAAGGTCAACACCAGAATAGAGAATATCTCGAAGCTGGGTCAAAGTTTTCTAACACGTTCCGATGTGGCACCTGTTGGTCAAAGAGCAATATCTAGATCAAGAAAGAGTTCCAACCTTGTTGAGCCTAACCTTGTTGGGGAGGAGATCAAACATTCTAGTAGGAAGTTGGTGGAGTTGGTGCTTGCAAACAAGGACAATAAGTTTTACAAACTTGCAATTGTTGGAACTGGAGGAGTTGGCAAGACAACACTAGCTCAGAAAATATTCAATGATGAAAGAATAAAGGGGAACTTCAAGAAACACTTGTGGATTTGTGTTTCACGAGATTATAATGAAGTTATTCTTATGAAAGAGGTGCTAAGAAGTATCGGAGTTCGTTATGACACAGATGAAAATGAGGGGGAGCTTAGTAGCAAGCTCAAAGCAGCCATTCAAGAGGAAAGTTTCTTCCTTGTGTTGGATGATGTTTGGCAGACTGAGGTGTGGACTAATCTACTGAGAATCCCATTGGATGCTGCTGCTACTGGGGTGGTTCTAGTAACTACTAGAGATGATATAGTTACACGGGTAATTGGGGTGAAAGATGTGCACCGTGTTGAGTTGATGCCCGTAGACGTGGGATTGGAGCTGCTCTGGAAGAGTATTAGCACTGAAGAAAGAGATGTGCCCCATAATCTGCATGATATTGGGCTGCGTATAGTCAGGAAATGTGGTGGAATTCCTCTTGCTATCAAGGTTACTGCTAGTGTTCTAGCAACAAAAGAGAAAACTGAAAACGAGTGGGAAAAGCTTATAGACAGAAGTGCTTGGTATGTGAGCAATGTTCCTACAGAGCTAAGTGGTGCTTTGTATTTGAGTTATGATGATCTGCCACAATATCTGAAGCAATGTTTCCTGTATTGTGCCTTATATCCAGAAGATCAATTTATGCTACGTGACGATCTTGTAAAGTTTTGGGTCGCTGAAGGTTTCATAGAAAAACGGAAAGACCAACTTCTGGAAGATACAGCTGAAGAATATTACTATGAGTTGATACACAGGAATCTCCTTCAACCAGACCCTAGATTTTATGACCATAGGTGGAGCAAAATACATGACCTTTTAAGGCAACTTGCTCAACATTTATCAGGTAGAGAAATATTTTTTGGAGACCTACAGTCATTGGAGGCTAAAGATTTGTCCAACCGACGACGCATTTCAGCTTTTACTGACAAGGATTCTGTAATGCTCTCCAATGTGGGTCGGGAGCATATTATTAGAGCAAGGACATTGATGATTCGCTCTCGCGAGACACCAAGAATTGCAAATACAATATTCAGGAGACTTCCATCCATCCGAGTTTTGGATCTGACGGATTCATCTGTAGAAAGTATTCCAGATTGCATTGGAAGTTTGATACATCTACGATTACTTGATCTTGATGGGACAATCATAACTTATCTTCCAAAGACCATAGGTTTTCTCATAACCCTGCAAATACTAAATTTGCAGAGGTGTAATGCTTTGCGCAACATTCCTATGGAAATCACTCGGCTGTGCAATTTAAGACGCCTTGGTCTTGGAGGTACAGCAATAGATCAGGTTCCCAATGGGATAGCCAAATTAAAATTTCTTAATGATTTGGAAGGATTTCCCATTGGCAATGGAAATGATAATACAAAAACACAAGATGGCTGGAACTTGGAAGAGTTGGCTCTACTTTTGCAGATGCGGCAGCTTCATATGATTAAATTGGAAAGAGCAGCTCCCTCTAGTACCACTACCAGTGAAATACTAAAAGACAAAAGGCATCTCAGAGTTTTGAATCTAGAATGCACTGAACGAACTGAAGAATATTCAGAAGAAGAAATTAGCAATATTGAGATGATCTTTGCTCGGTTAATCCCCAAAACCTTGAAGACCTATACATCACAGGATTCTTTGGTCAGAGGTTTCCCGCCTGGCTTGGTACTTCCCATTTGTCCTCAGTGAAACAACTGTACCTCACAAAATGTAAATCATGCGTGCATCTTCCACCAATGGGGCAGCTACCCAATCTGAAATATCTGAAAATTGTGGGGGCAGCATCAATAAACAAGATTGGGCCTGAATTTCTTGGTTACAGGGAGACTAGTCCCGGATCTTTGGGGGTAGTTGCTTTCCCCAAGCTTGAAATATTGGACATAATAGATATGCCCAACTGGGAAGAGTGGTGCTTTGTTGAAGACAGAGAAAATGATGCAACAGCAGGGATAGGAGGGGAAGAGGATGGAGGTGTTGATATACAAAATCGGGAAGGCGTATCTTCATTTCTGCAGCTGCTGCCGCATTTGAAGGAGTTGAGACTCCTTGGCTGCCCCAAGCTGAGAGCCCTCCCGTGGCAGCTTGGAAAGGAGGCAACTAGTTTGAAGAAGCTCAAATTAGAAGGAACAAGCTGCTTGAAGGTGGTAGATGGCCTTTTGTTCCTCACTGAGACCCTTCAAATCATGGGCTGTGAGGGTCTGGAGAGGGTATTGAATTTTCCACAGGTGAGGGAGCTGCGTGCACAGGCTTGCCCAAAGTTAGAGCGTATTTGCAGCTGATTCCTCTGGCTTGGGGAGATTGGTTCTTGACTTATCCACCAAACCGAAGTTGGATAACAAAAATGTTTCCAGCTGATTCCTCTGGCTTGGGGAGATTGGTTCTTGACGGTATGCTTTATCAATGAGCACAGAAGATAGTGTTTGCAGCTCGACCTTGTTAAACACAATTATGTAGCGTGTCAGGATTACATTACTTGCGCATATATGTTAGGTAGTTAGGAAGGACATTTATCTTAACCATAGTCCTTATCTCTACCTCGTTCTTCCTTCTCAAGATTGTAATCCCAACTGCTGTATGCGCTATCCAGGGAGGTGCGCCCCTGGCCTATATAACACGTAACAGCGCTCCCACGATGGGTAAGACGCTTTCGCCTATTCGCACATGGTAATCAGAGCCTCCTCTTCCAAACCCTAGCTGCTCCATAGTCCCAAGCCATGTCTTCCTCCAGCGCCGCCCAAGCAATCTCGGCCAGGTCACGGAGAAACTCTCCCGGACGAACTACGTCCTGTGGCGAACTCAGGTTACGCCGCAGCTGAGGGGAGCTGGGCTCTTCGGCTACGTCGATGGAACGACGCCGGAACCCACCCGCCTCCTCGTCACCAAGGACAAGGACGGCAAGGAGTCGTCGGAGCTCAATCCCCTCCATCCCATCTGGGTGAAGGAGGATCAGCAAGTGCTCGGCTACCTCCTCAACAACCTCTCCAAGGAAGTGCTGATCGCGGTGACCACGGTCACCATCGCGCATGCCCTCTGGGTGGCGCTTGCAGGCATGTTTTCTTCTCAATCTTTGAGCCATGTCAACAATATTCGCACTGCCTTGATCAATGCACAGAAGGGCACCCAATCGGTTGCTGCATACTACGCTCATATGCGTGGCCTTGCCGATGAACTCGCCGCGGCCGGCAAGCCCATCCAGGATGATGAGCTCATCTCCTACCTCCTGCATGGGCTGGATATGGACTACCAGCCCCTCGTCTCCACCCTCGACGCCCGTGTCACGCCAGTCTCCATCGACGAGCTGTACTCCATGCTGAGCAACTTTGATCAGTGTGTGGCACAGTTTCACAGCACCGGCGGTGGCTTCAAGTCCTCGGCCAACGCCGCCACTCGCGGGCGCGGCGGGTACTCATCGCGCTCTCGCGGTCCTCCTCGACACAAGGGCAAGCAAGGCGGTGGCGGCTCCAGCAACTCCTCTCGCGGCGGACGTCCCAACTTCACCAACAACAGGGGCCGTCGCGGCGGGGGTGGCAGCGGTGGCGGCTCGGGCGGATCACGACCTGATGCCGTACGTTGCCAGATCTGCCGCAAGCCTGGCCACATGGCCAAGGACTGCTGGTATCGTTTCGATGAAGACGACGCCTCCTCTGTTGAAGATGACAAGGTAGTTGCCGCCGCTGATGGGTCATATGGCGTTGATACTAACTGGTATCTTGACAGTGGCGCTACCAACCACCTCATGGGAGAGCTTGAGAAGGTGACTCTTCGTGAGAAATATCATGGCAAAGACCAAATTCACACGGCAAGTGGTGCAGGTATGAGGATAAGTCATACAGGTCATTCGGTTATACGTACCCCTTCTCGCAAGATTCATCTTAGGAAAATTTTGCATGTTCCTAGTGCCAACAAAAATCTTCTCTCCGTTCATCGTATTACTATTGATAATCATGTATTCATTGAATTCCATCCTTTATTCTTTTTGATCAAGGATCAGGCCATGAGGAAAGTTCTCTATCGAGGTAGATGTGTTCGAGGGCTTTACCCGTTGATTCCGGAGTTTAGAAGATCAAATAAACAAGCTTGTGGTGCTATCAAGCTTTCATCCACACGATGGCACGATCGTTTAGGACATGTATCTTTTTCTTTGGTTGAACATTTGCTTAGGAAAAATAAGCTCCCGTTTGTTGGTGAGCGGAATATTGAAACTATTTGTGATTCTTGCCAAAGAGCAAAATGTCATCAATTACCTTACCCCATATGTACTAGTGTTTCCACTCAACCTTTGCAATTGATATTATCTGATGTTTGGGGTCCTGCCCCCACCTCGGTTGGTAGACACACATACTATGTTAGCTTTATTGATGACTATAGCAAATTTTCTTGGATTTACCTTCTTAAGAAAAGATCCGATGTTTTTCAAGTGTTCAAAAATTTTCAAGCACTTGTAGAACGCAAGTTTGACAACAAAATTATTGCTGTCCAATCCGACTGGGGGAGGGGGGGGGGTATGAGAAGCTCAACTCCTTCTTTCAAACTCTTGGCATATCTCATCATGTGTCATGCCCCCACGCTCACCGACAAAACGGGTCTGTCGAACGCAAACATAGGCATATAGTTGAGGCTGGTCTAGCTCTTCTTGCCGGCACTTCTATGCCCCTTAAATTTTGGGACGAAGCGTTTCTCACGGCCGTTCACATTATCAACATGCTTCCTAGTCGAGTTATCAACAATGACACACCCACCGAACGACTTCTTCATGTCAAACCCGATTACACATCACTCCGTGTTTTTGGGTGTGTCTGTTGGCCTAATCTTCAACCATACAACTCTCGCAAGCTCATGTTTCGCTCGAAACAATGTGTTTTTCTTGGGTATAGCTCTCAACACAAGGGGGTCAAATGTCTAGATGTCTCTACTAGTCGAGTTTACATATCCCGTGATGTTGTATTCGATGAAACCAAGTTTCCCTTTGCTAATTTACACCCAAACGCCGGTGCTTTACTTCGAAAAGAAATTCTTCTTTTGCCTCCAAACCTAACCGGCTTTGCTAATGGGGAGTATAACTCGGATGATTCTACTATGACTAACCCTCTTACCACGTTGCATGAGTTGTGTGATGATACAGGAAGCTACGTTGAAGAAAACGGAATTGAAAACAATGAAGAAAATCGCCCAACAGGGCCATATTTCATGTGCCAGGACTTGGGGAGCAAATCCCCCTCGGGATCGACGCCTGCAGGCGTGGCAGACCTGACAGCAGGATCCGCTCCGGGATCGCCGCCCGCAGATCGGTCAGGCCGATCCCCCCTCGGATTCCGCGCCCGCTCCATTCGCTTCTCCTCCCGCACCCGACCGCGCGTCAGCAGGTGGCCCCGCCTGCGCCACGCGGCAACCAGTGGCTGGAGGCGCCGGCCCGCACTCGCCGGGGCCCACGGGCGGTCGTTTTCCGGTTCAGCCTGTCTGCTACAAGCGGCGGGATCTGCGTCGGCCAACTGGCATGGGCCCAGCGGGCCCCACACCTAGCGCGTGTGAGGGACCAGCTCCATCATTGCTGCGGGACGAGCCCTGTCCGGCGGGATCTTCTGTGGCGCGTGTGACTCCGTCCCATGTCGCTGCTTCGTCCCCGCGCACAGAGGATCCGGCCTCTGTTTCTGGTGCGGCTGCTGCGGACCCTACCGAATCCACCCCGGGATCAGCAGCTGCAGCTTCCACATGATCTTCTGCGCCGGAGCCAACCACGTCACGACGCACTCGTCTCCAACAGGGGGTAGTACAACCAGTAAATTACAAACGTATGACAAAATTTGGCATGATCTGCTCCACAGGTGAACCAGGCGAGCTGTATTCACTTGAAGAAGCCCTTGGTGATGAAAATTGGAAACAAGCAATGAAAGAAGAGTACATGGCCTTAAAGAGGAACAACACATGGCACTTGGTGAAGGAAATATGCCCTAGAGGCAATAATAAAGTTATTATATATTTCATTATATCATGATAAATGTTTATTATTCATGCTAGAATTGTATTAACCGGAAACATAATACATGTGTGAATACATAGACAAACAGAGTGTCACTAGTATGCCTCTACTTGACTAGCTCGTTGATTAAAGATGGTTATGTTTCCTAACCATAGACATGAGTTGTCATTTGATTAACGGGATCACATAATTAGGAGAATGATGTGATTGACTTGACCCATTCCGTTAGCATAGCACTTGATCATTTAATTTGTTGCTATTGCTTTCTTCATGACTTATACATGTTCCTATGACTATGAGATTATGCAACTCCTGTTTACCAGAGGAACACTTTGTGTGCCACCAAACGTCACAACGTAACTAGGTGATTATAAAGGTGCTCTACAGGTGTCTCCGAAGGTACTTGTTGGGTTGGCGTATTTCGAGATTAGGATTTGTCATTCCGATTGTCGGAGAGGTATCTCTGGGCCCTCTCGGTAATGCACATCACCTAAACCCTTGCAAGCATTGCAACTAATGAGTTAGTTGCGAGATGATGTATTATGGAACGAGTAAAAGAGACTTGCCGGTAACGAGATTGAACTAGGTATTGAGATACCGACGATCGAATCTCGGGCAAGTAACATACCGATGACAAAGGAAACAAACGTATGTTGTTATGCGGTCAGACCGATAAAGATCTTCATAGAATATGTAGGAGCCAATATGAGCATCCAGGTTCCGCTATTGGTTATTGACCGGAGACATGTCTCGGTCATGTCTACATTGTTCTCGAACCCGTAGGGTCCGCACGCTTAACGTTACGATGACAGTTTCATTATGAGTTTATATATTTTGATGTACCGAAGGTTGTTCGGAGTCCCGGATGTGATCACGGACTTGACGAGAAGTCTCGAAATGGTCGAGACATAAAGATCGATATATTGGACGACTATATTTGGACACCGGAAAGGTTCCGGATGAGATTGGGACAATACCGGATCATCGGGAGGTTATCGGAACCCCCCGGGAGGTATATGGGCCTTATTGGGCCTTAGTGGAAAGGAGGGGAAAGGAGCAAGGGAGGGGGCGCCCCCCAAGCCCAATCCGAATTGGGAGGGGGCCGGCCCCCCCTTTCCTTCCTCCCTCCTTCCTCTTCCTTTCCTCTCCTACTCCTAATAGGAAAAAGGGGAGTCCTACTCCCTGTGGGACTTGGACTCCCCCCTAGGGCGCGCCACCCTCCTTGGCCGGCCCCCTCCTCCACTCCTTTATATACGGGGGCAGGGGGCACCCCATAGACATAACTATTGATCATTGATCTCTTAGCCGTGTGTAGTGCCCCCCTCCACCACAATCCTCGATAATATTGTAGTGGTGCTTAGGCGAAGCCCTGCGATGGTAGAACATCAAGATCGTCACCACGCCGTCGTGCTGACGGAACTCATCCCCGACACTTTGCTGGATCGGAGTCCGGGGATCGTCATCGAGCTGAACGTGTGCTAGAACTCAGAGGTGCCGTAGTTGCGGTGCTTGATCGGTCGGGCCGTGAAGACGTACGACTACATCAACCGCGTTGTGCTAACGCTTCCGCTTCCGGTCTACGAGGGTACGTAGACAACACTCTCCCCTCTCATTGCTATGCATCACCATGATCTTGCGTGTGCGTAGGAAAATTTTGAAATTACTACGTTCCCCAACACTTGGTTCCTCCACGGCAAGGTACAAACCTTATTGACTGCAAGTGAGTTTTTAGGATTAAGAGAAAATCTGATGGCACTATTGATCGTTACAAAGCAAGACTTGTAGCAAAAGGTTTTAAACAACGGTATGGCATAGACTATGAGGATACCTTTAGTCCAGTTGTAAAAGCTGCCACTATCCGTCTTGTGTTGTCCATTGCTGTTTCCAGGGGTTGGAGTCTCAGACATCTAGACGTTCAGAACTCGTTTTTGCATGGTGTTCTGGAAGAGGAAGTGTACATGAAACAACCTCCTGGGTTTGAAAACAAGAATGCACCTTCTCATGTATGTAAACTTGACAAAGCTTTATGTGGGTTGAAGCAGGCTCCTCGAGCATGGTACTCACGGTTGAGTCACAAAATGCAAGCACTTGGCTTCATTCCTTCAAAGTCTGATACCTCTTTGTTCATTTACAACAAATGCAACACTCACATATTTGTTCTCATCTATGTTGATGATATTATTGTCACAAGTTCATCTAATGAGGCTATCACAGGCCTATTGAAGGATTTAAGTGCAGAATTTGCTCTCAAGGATCTTGGAGACTTGCATTATTTCCTAGGGATAGAAGTGAAGAAACATGAGAATGGTCTTCACCTCTCTCAGGAGAAGTATGCAACAGATCTGGTAAAAAAGGTTGGTTTGCAAGGGTGTAAACCCTCACCTACTCCACTATCTAGTTCAGAAAAATTATCCCTTATAGAAGGGCAGCCCTTGGGTCAAGATGACAGTACAAGATACAGGAGTCTGATAGGTGTGCTTCAATATTTGACACTTACACGGCCTGATATCTCCTTTGCTGTTAATAAGGTCTGTCAGTTTCTTCATGCACCCACCACAATTCACTGGACTGCTCAAAGCGTATAGTTCAATATGTCAAGAATACTCTCAATATTGGTCTGAATTTCAGTAAGTCATCATCTACACTTTTGAGTGCTTTCTCATATT
Source organism: Triticum urartu (assembly GCF_003073215.2). Taxonomy (NCBI): domain Eukaryota; kingdom Viridiplantae; phylum Streptophyta; class Magnoliopsida; order Poales; family Poaceae; genus Triticum; species Triticum urartu. The sequence continues at coordinate 480,838,995 of NC_053026.1, forward strand.
CTGACTGGGCAGGCTGCCTGGATGACAGGCGGTCCACTGGTGGCTTTGCAATATTTTTTGGTCCCAATTTAATTTCATGGTGTGCAAGAAAATAGGCAACTGTCTCTCGATCCAGTATAGAGGCAGAATACAAAGCATTGGCAAATGTAACAACTGAGATCATATGGGTGCAATCACTGCTGAAGGAACTTGGTGTAAAAAGTACTCAAGCTCCATGTTTATGGTGTGATAATTTGGGTGCTACATACCTATCTGCCAATCCAGTATTTCATGCCAGGACTAAACACATTGAAATTGATTTTCACTTTGTCATAGAACGAGTGGCTCAGAAGAAACTTTACATACGTTTTGTGCACTCCAAGGACCAGATAGCAGATGGATTCACAAAGCCTCTTCCCACACGAAGCTTTGAAGATTTCAAACATAATCTCAACTTGATGAAGTTGTGATTAAGGGAGGGTGTTAAACACAATTATGTAGCGTGTCAGGATTACATTACTTGCGCATATATGTTAGGTAGTTAGGAAGGACATTTATCTTAACCATAGTCCTTATCTCTACCTCTTTCTTCCTTCTCAAGATTGTAATCTCAACTCCTGTATGCGCTATCCAGGGAGGTGCGGCCCTGGCCTATATAACACGTAACAGCGCTCCCACGATGGGTAAGACGCTTTCGCCTATTCACACAGACCTTGCGGGCTTACTCATTTTTGCTCATATGTTCAAGGTATTTTCGTCTGTTTTAGTAGTATCGAGGTACCTTGCCCTTAAATGTTATTTGTAGAAATGAGGGATTTTCTTATTCTTTTGGAATTGTTGAAATATTCATTTCCATGCATTTTGTTCTTCCATTTGTTTCCTTGGTGAGGGTGGGGATCTTGATCTCCGCCATCATCCATATGTAATTAGTATTAATCACTGTGATCACTTTCCGGTATTAATTGTTGTTTTACTACCGGCTGGAGTTACGGAATGTGGTCCCTAGGTCTAGGAGTTATAACATAAAGCCCTTTCCAGTGCTCCACCGTGGACAGGTGCTAAGCATGTCACATAAGCGAGAAAATGACATGGCACTGCAATTAAAGAGAAGAGAGAGCATTTTGGTGACCCAGGAAGAACTAATACCAAGGACGTGAACCTAGGCAAACCACTTAAATGAAAGAAGCTGACCAATGCATGAAAGAGTTTAGGTGCTAATCATTAAATAAAGTGAGCTTAGCAACAATAAGTTAAGCACCTATGCATTGGGGGTTGAGTTGCTAAGCTATTTAATGCATTTAGCATGTCATATAAACACCTTTGCATTGGAAGAGGTCTAATGGGATAGACCCTCCGCAAGCCCTCCCGCGACCACCAGCCGCCGCCCACCCGCCACCAGCTGCCGGCCTCCGCCGTGACCACGGAGGCAACTTGGTCATCGATCCGCCAGGACCAGCTGACGCCCAGCTACGTGAATCCACCGCCCACCGCCGCGACCAACCACCGTGGCGCCGCCCACCTGCACCTGCGCTACCGCAGATCCCTCACCGTCGAGAGCACGAGGTCCGCCGTTTCAACATCTTCCCCCGCCGTCCGCCCCAATCGATGAGCACGAGGTTCGCCGCCCTGTTAATTCAGAGCAGCAACAAATTCAGAGGAGCAACACTCTGCTGTGGATAAAGATCAGGAGCAAATCACACCTGCAAGCCACCAGTTCTGCACATCACAACAGGAGCAGCCGCAGGGCAATCCATCTGCAAGCCTGAATTGGCAATCCTTCTCCTGTATGTAGAATGAAGATGGGGAGCAAATATGCTCCTACGGAGAGAAAAACAAAAAATAAGCATCAATGATTGGCATGTTCTGGTATTAATCTCAGCTTGTTTCCTTGATCTTTTCAATGAAGTGTGTTGCTATGTTCTCATAATCACTGTGTTCAATGAAGTGTACGTGTTCAATGGAGTACTATATTAATCTCAGCTTGATCTTTTCATTATCTCTGAATTTCTAAATAGAGTCTACAACTCTACATACTGCAAAAATTTGAGAAAACTACTGAATTACAGTTGTCACTGGGAGTTGTTGACAATATCCAAAATCTTGTGTATTATTGACCAATTCAAGCAGCATTAAAATGGTGGCAATGAGACAAAAAAAAGGGGTCTGGAGTTGCCTCTAATCGTCTGACAGAGTTTTGCATCCTGGTCTCATATAATTTTTTTCCGTTTTGCCACCCATCAGTACTCCAACAAATCAACATGTTAACTGAACCAAGCATAAATGGAGTGCAATCTTTACAAAAATGGAGTACAATATCTACAAAAATGGACTGCAATCTTTACAAAAATGGAGTGCACTCTACAAAAATGGACTGCAATCTCTAAAAAAATGGAGTACCTGCAGTATTATTCAGATTAAATGCAGTCTAGATTATATTCAGATTAAGCGGAGGTCCAGAATTTAGAAATTCTAACAATAAAACAATTTGATATTCAAGCTTTAAAGTTTTTTGGATTCAGACAAGTCCTGGTCTTACGGTTGTGAAATTCAGTATTATCCATTATCTCCATTAGTGATTTACGAAAAAGGGTTTCCCCCGCTTTGTATTACAAAGCAACCAACTCGGATACTGTTGGGGATATTACTACTGGGCGTAAACCGGCCTACCTGGGCCGGGTTAACTTCATCAGTAGTTCAAAGGTGTTAAAGCCCAAAGAGGCAAATGAGGGCCCAAGGCCTGTAGTCGGTTTAAGACATGTAACTGTAAACCGGCTTAATATGTATACTTGCATTGTAAGTTAGGAATAAGGAGAGGCCAACCCGGATACGAGTAAGAACCGGCGTTGGGGCTCTGTGGACCGACGGGCGTCACCCGTGTATATAAGGGGACGACCTGGCGGCGGTTCAGGGACAGACAACAACTCGAGACATAGGCGAAGCTTGTTTGCTCCCTTGTCATTGAAACCCCATCAATTCTATCACAACTAGACGTAGGCTTTTACCTTCATCGAAGGGGCCGAACTAGTATAAACTCTCTTACGTCCTTGCGTCCGCTTTAACCCCTTCAAGCTAACCCGTAGGGATGGCTCCACGACTAAGTCCTTTCTCTAGGACATCTGCCGTGACAAAACCACGACAGTTGGCGCCCACCGTGGGGCTATCGCACGATGGTTTCAAGTTCTTGGAGGGCCGCTTTGAAGGACTTGAGGGCTACGCCGTAGGCCGGATGACTAAGAGTCATCGCGGCAAGCTCTACATCGATGATGCAGGCTGGGGCCCCGACGCCGGCTCAATTGAGTACGGGTACCGGGTCCCCTTTGGTGGCATTCACGTTTTCATTGGCAAGATCGGTGAACCGGGCCCTGAGCCGGACATCTGCATCGACCTCATCGAGACGGCTCAGCGTGCGCGATCCGCCCGGGTTAAACCGGCCGTGAAGCGTGCCTTCATGGGAGTCATCCATGGAGGGAATTATGAGGACGGATCGGAATTTCGCGACGCGACCGTCGTTCGTTCTGATGACGAGTCTTCGACCGGGGAAACCGAATCTCTTTATCAGCTACAAGATGGCCGGATTGGGAGTTGTTCCGATGGCGACAGTATTCTGGACTCCTCTGATTTGCCCAACCGGGTTGGAGTATTCATGGCCGGAACACAGGCAGCGCTTCATTCTTCGACAGCTGCGGCGACGATTTCCGGTTCAGCAGCAGCGACGGCTGCCGGGGCAGGAGGTCCTGTGCGCCCGTCGGCCCAGGTTTTATCAGAACTATTTGATACATTGGCTGTGCTTGTGGCGGAGGTTAATCCACCGGATCAGGATGTTCACAACGCAGAGATTGCAAAGGTGAAGGAACAGATCACCCAGGCCAAGACAGATCTAGTGGCTGAGGACGCCAGGATGGCCGCAGAGCGGGCCGCTTTAGATGCCCAGGCTTACCAGCTCATGTTGGACCAGAGCGCGTCGCAGGAAGTCATGAGGAGGAAGCACCGTTCCCGTTTACCTCCGGTTTTCGAGGCTAGAGACCTTTTTAACACTCCTGGACCGAGAGCCGACAATCCACTGGAGGGAAACCGGCCAGAAGCCCCTGGGACCGGTGCACCGGTTCAGCCTCGTCAGATGGACCCGCCTCGTCAAAACACCGTCATACCTCAGGCCGCTTTAACACCTCCGGGCCACTACTCCAACCCAATGGACAATCTCGTTGCCGCTGCTGCACGACTGGAGGCCATTCCAATTGAAGGTGACTCGCCGTAGGCAGTAGAGACGCGACGGGTTAAGGAGCTTCTGAGGACAGCTTTGGCCCAACAGGAAGCATATTCGTATAGCCGTGACCGGATCCACTCGACTCCCCGTCCGAGCCGGAGCTATAGCAGACATATGGATGAACCAGCAGTGTCGAGTAACGAACGACGGGGAACACCCCGTGACAACAACCCGGTAGGTGGTGCTGATAACGCTCAGGGAGTGGTGGACCGGGCCCGCGCGCAGGGAGGCCGAGTTAGCCGCACAACATCAGGCTCGGCAGCTCACGCCGGTTCGTCCGACCACATTAACTGAGCTTGGTGTTACCTCCAGTTCCTTGGGGGTGCCTTGCCTTATCCCCGCTTTACGCAACGTGCGCCTGCCCAAGGATTTCAAAGGCCCGCGCAAGGTACCGAATTACACGGCGGATCAGCCTCCGGAGACATGGGTGGAGAGCTATGAGATGGCCATGGAGATGCTCGATGTAGATGACGCGGCATGTGCAAAGTACTTCACCATGATGCTGGAAGGAACGGCCCGTACTTGGTTAAAAAGCTTGCCGGCTAATTCTATCAGTTCATGGTCCCAGTTACGAGCCCGGTTTATCAGCAACTTTAAGGATACCTGTAAACAGCCTATGTCAATAGTAGACTTAGCTGCATGCGTCCAGGAGGAAGGAGAATCAACGACTCACTGGGTGCGCCGGGTCTCACAAGTGTTGCATTCCTCAGATCGCATTAACGCTGACACTGCAGTATTAACCCTAGAAGGCAACTGCCGGTTTAGGCCCCTGAAGCTAAAGCTGGGGCGGATGAAACGTCATTGCACCGACATGGGGACCCTCATGGACGCTTTGGTGAAATATGCTAATTCTGATAATACCAAGGATCCCGAATCTGATGATGACAAGACAGGGAAGGGGAAGAAGAACAGCAGCTCCAAAGGTCAGCAGCATCACTGGACAGGCAATGGTGGTGGAGGCAAGCGTAAAGCGGATGGTAACATGGACTTTGTGGCTAATACCAACGCACAGGACAATGGCCAGCGATGCAAGGATAGACCGAAGAATCGTAACGGAGCGCCCAACCCTAACCCAAACCGCCTGAACTACCTGTTAAACCAGCCATGTCCAAAACATGGGACGAAGGAGGTGCCGGCCAACCACCTTTGGAAAGATTGCTTTATTATGCAGGAGTTCAAGAATTCTAATAATTTCCGGTATGATCACGAATCTGGCGGTGGCTCAGGATCCAGGCCAGGTTATGGTGGAGGAAGTTCCGGTTCAGGGTTCAATGGTAATCCGGCCGGACATAATGGTCAAAATAGCCAGAACAACCAAGGTGGTTACAACCAACAGCAGCAACAGTCAGGTTACCAGAGCAACCCAAAGCAGCTGAGTAGTGGGCAGTACCATGTTTTCACCACTAGCTTGGACAAGCGAGACCGGAAGGTTCAGAGGCGGGCGGTCAACTCTGTTGAACCGGCCATACCCCGGTATCTACGTTGGTCTGAGCAGCCCATCATATGGAGCAGAGAAGATCACCCTCCCCAGGTTGATAATCCGGGTCAGTTAGCTCTGGTGGTGGCGCCTCAGGTGGGAGGTTATAAGTTCACCAAGGTGCTCATGGATGGAGGAAGCAGCATTAACATCCTGTACTATGAGACCTTTCGCCGTATGGGACTAACAGATAAGAATCTCAAACCGTCTAATATAGTATTCCACGGGGTAGTGCCCGGTAGATCAGCGTATCCCGTTGGTAAGATAGCTCTGGAAGTGGCCTTTGGGGATGACCATGATTCCAGGTCAGAGACATTAACGTTTGAAGCGGTGAAAATTCAGAGTCCATATCACGCTCTGTTTGGGCGACCGGCTTACGCCAAATTTATGGCGCGGCCTTGTTATGTGTATTTGCAGCTCAAGATGCCGGGTCACAGGGGGACCATAACGGTTCACGAAAGCCGCAAAATTTCTTTGGAGTGTGAGGAAGGAGATGCGGCTTATGCTGAGTCGGTTTGTGCCACCGAGGAGTTAAAATACTATAAGGACAATGTTGATCCGGCGGACATGACTCCGTTGAAAAAGCCAACCACGGAGCATGATCCGGCCTTAAAATTCAAATCGGCAGCAGAAACTAAGCTTGTTGACTTCGTACCTGGCGATTCGTCCAAGCAGTTCAGCATTAGTGCCAACTTGGATCCGAAATAGGAAAGCGCGCTCATCGAGTTCATCCGTGAGAATCGGGACATTTTTGCATGGAAGCCCTCTGACATGCCAGGTGTACCGAGGCAACTCGCTGAGCACACCCTTAATGTGGATCCTAGATACAAACCGGTGAAACAGTTCCTTCGCCGGTTTAACGAAGAAAGACGCAAGGCGATTGGAGAAGAGGTAGCCAGGCTCTTAGCGGCGGGCTTTATTGTTGAAGTTTTTCACCCTGAGTGGCTTGCCAATCCGGTGCTGGTCCTTAAGAAAAACGGCACCTGGCGAATGTGTGTGGATTACACAGATCTTAACAAAGCTTGTCCAGCAGATCCTTTTGCCCTCCCCCGTATTGATCAAATTATTGATGCTACGGCGGGTTGTGAGCGTTTAAGTTTTTTGGATGCATATTCTGGCTATCATCGGATCAAAATGGCAGTTAAGGACCAGGAGAAGACGGCATTTATAACTCCTTTTGGAGCCTTCTGCTATGTGTCTATGCCCTTTGCGCTCAAGAGTGCCCAGGCAACTTATCAGCGGTGTGTACAAAATTGTCTTCACAAGCAGATTGGCCGTAATGTACATGCTTACGTGGATGATATCGTGGTTAAGTCCAGGGAGAAGGAGACTTTGATTGATGATCTGAGGGAAACCTTTGATAACCTGAGGACATACAAGATGATGCTTAATCCAGACAAGTGTGTCTTTGGTGTACCGGCGGGCAAGTTATTGGGTTTTCTGGTGTCCAACAGGGGAATTGAGGCTAATCCGGAGAAAATCACGGCCATCACCTCCCTGGATAAACCAAAGTGTATCAATGATGTTCAACGACTAGCCGGCCGGATTGCGGCATTAAGCCGGTTTATCAGCCGTCTTGGTGAGAAGGCAATTCCTTTGTATCAGATGTTGAAAAAGACGGATCAGTTTGTCTGGAGTTCTGCCGCTGATGAAGCGTTTGAGGATTTAAAGCGGCAACTGGCCAATCCGCCGGTGCTTGCCGCTCCCATTGACAAGGAGCCGTTGCTGCTATATGTTGCTGCCAATGCTCGGGCGGTCAGCGTGGCCATTGTAGTAGAACGGAAGGAGGCAGGTAAGGAGCATCCGGTTTAACGTCCAGTCTATTATATCAGCGAGGTACTCATCGAGTCCAAGCAAAGGTATCCGCATTGGCAGAAGCTGGTGTATGGAGTCTTTATGGCAAGCCGGAAGCTTAAACAATACTTCCAAGGGCATCCAATTACGGTAGTCAGTTCTGCTCCTTTGGGAGATATCATCCAGAACCGGGAAGCTACTGGCCGGATTGCAAAGTGGGCTATAGAGCTAGGGCCGTACGGTTTGAAGTATGTGCCTCGGACAGCTGTTAAGTCTCAAGCACTTGTTGATTTCATCAATGATTGGACAAAAATGCAAGCACCTGAAGAAAAGCCGGATCACACGTATTGGACCATCCATTTTGACGGATCCAGGCAATTGGAAGGCTCGGGGGCTGGAGTCGTGTTAACTTCCCCACAAGGTGATAAGTTTTGCTATGTTCTCCGCTTAATGTTCCCTTGTACTAACAATGCAGCTGAGTATGAAGCCTTGCTCCATGGTCTTCGGATGGCTAAGGAGATGAATCTAAGTCGAGTTAAGTGCTTCGGTGACTCGGACCTTGTGGCTCAGCAAGTGTCTGGCACTTGGGACTCCAAGGACCCACTTATGGCAGCATATCGTCGTGAAGTGGATGCTGTGGTAGGTTATTTCAAAGGCTATCAGGTGGATCACGTGGACCGGCGAAAAAATGAAGCGGCGGACGCTTTAAGCCGGCTGGGCTCTTAGCGCAAGCCGGTCCCGCCCAATGTTTTTCTAGATGTGCTGCACAACCCGTCGGTCAAGGTCCCAGGTGAAGAGGATTTGGCTATTCCTGATCCGGAGGCTCAATTGGTGGCAGCTATTCATGTTATTCCGGATTGGACGCTCCCTTACCTGGCGTACAAGAACCGGGGCGAGCTGCCAGAGGACGAGATTCTGGCCCGACAGATAATTCGGCGATCCAAGTCCATGACTATTATCAACGGTGAGTTACATCATTGCAGTGTATCAGGAGCTTTTCAACGCTGCGTCTCTCCTGACGAAGGCCGTGAAATTTTACGTGAGATCCATGAAGGAGATTGTGGTCACCACGCCGGTTCAAAGTCTCTGGTGGCTAAAGCGTTTCGCCATGGCTTCTATTGGTTAACTGCTCATGCTGATGCGGAGGATCTGGTCAGACGATGTGATGGTTGCCAAAGGTTTTCAAGACGTGCTCATGTACCGGCTCAGGAATTGAGAATGATTCCAATTACTTGGCGGTTACGACTTGGGGGCTGGATATGGTTGGGCCTTTTAAGAGGTCCAAAGATAAGAAAAACGACCTCCTGGTGGCGGTTGACAAGTTTACAAAGTGGGTGGAGGCAGAGCCTGTTAGCAAGTGTGATGCGACCACGGCGGTTCAGTTCATCAAAAAGGTGATTTTCCGGTTTGGCTTTCCGCATAGTATTATCACAGATAATGGTACCAATTTATCCAAAGGTGCTATGAAAGAGTTCTGTGAACGGGAGCACATCCGGCTCGATGTTTCATCAGTGGCGCATCCACAGTCCAATGGCCAAGCAGAAAGAGCTAATCAAGAGATCTTGAGAGGTATTAAGCCCCGGCTCATGGTTCCTTTGCAGAGAACGCCGGGTTGTTGGGTAGAAGAATTACTATCTGTGTTATGGAGCATCAATACAACACCCAACAGATCAACAGGATACACACCGTTCTTCATGGTTTATGGAGCAGAGGCGGTTCTCCCCAGTGATATCCGTCATGATTCACCTCGTGTGGCGGCTTATGTTGAAGCGGACAACGAGACAGCACGACAAGATGCTTTGGACCGGTTGGACGAAGAGCGTGACGTCGCAGCCGCCCGATCGGCGATTTACCAGCAGGATCTTCGTCGTTATCACAATCGCCAAGTCAGAATCAGAACCTTTCAGGAAGGAGATTTGGTGCTTCGGCTCATCCAAGACCAGACCGATATGCATAAGCTATCCCCACCTTGGGAGGGGCCTTTCGTGGTCAGCAAGAATCTGCACAACGGGTCGTACTATCTGATCGATATTCGAGAGCATAAAGACTCACGCACATCAGAGGAGGAGACCAACAGGCCGTGGAACATAGCTCATTTTCGGCCTTACTATACTTGAGCCATTGGCTATACTTATGTACATAGTACGACAATGTATATATTATGATCAAATATAATAAACCGGAGCCTCAGCTAAAGCGGGGTATCTGTTCTTTTACATCATGTGAGGTTACATGGAGTTGCTCTAAAGCGGCCTCCGGTTTACCCCTTGAGTTAGCTTTACAAAAGCATCATATCACTTGGAGGATTGGTCGTGTCCGAACCAATACCATGCCTCTTGATAGGCGAAAGCCACCAGATCACTTGGGGACTTGGTCACGTCTGAACCAGTCATGCCTCTTGGTCGGCCTAAGGCCACAGAATCACTTGGGGGCTTGGTCGAACCCAAACCATGACCATGCCACTTGATCGGCATAAATGCCACGGTTTCATTTGGGAACCTGGCTAACTAGAACCATAGCTACACCTAACGGGAGCTTGGTCGTGTTCGGCCATGGTAACACCATCTGATCAGTTTTAATAAACCGTTTTTGCATTTTCTTTATACTTTTTCTTTGAAGGGGGGTATTTGCTTTTTTTGTTACATTTTTAAACCGACAAAGTTTTTTAACCAATCGATTGACGGAACACAGTTCACGTCAATCCGGAGACTATTTGCCTGGTGGTTAACATCCTCTTATGGAGTAATACGGAGTTTATTATAACCCGGCACGGTTCACCTGATAAACCGGCGTCATATATATACAGGAGCTGTTATCTCCTCCAACAGTGTGGGTTTGCAAAACTCCGCTTCAAGATTGGCCAAGCCAACTTCATGTTCAACAATGGCAGGTATTATGTATCACAAAAATTCGATCATATACTTAAGAATTTTTTGATGTTTTGGCTTCATATATGCAGACATCATATTCCGCCAGACGGTACAACCGCGTTGGTGCTTCAAGATTTTTTAGTGCAGAAAAACGCTTTGGAAAGTTCATCACTACAGGGCAAATAAATTATGCATGACGGCATATCCAACATCAAAAGCATCAGCTAGTCTATTACAAGGCAACACGGTGCCCATAATAACATCATTGTTTTTTGAAGGAAAGACAGTTTTCAAACCGGCTTCCGGTTCAGGCCTGGTCACCAGCCCGGCCTGATGGTTGTGGATCATCCTGCGCCGCTTCAGCCTCCGTTTCTCTACCCAGCGGCTGGAAATCAATAGTTGTCCAGTCGATTCCCATTAATGCTTGAAATACAGCTTCATCGTGGATCAGCAAGGACGGGTCAATATGATGTGGCCATGAGTAATGCTAGTGTTTTAAGTGATCATGAGGCTTTGGCACAGGTCAATGAATTAGAGGCCCGAGATCTGTACGTGTCAAGTTACATGAAGCTTAAAAACAAGGATGAGGAGGAGCTAATTAATGTGACATGTACGTGTGTGTATCAACCAGAATTGAGTGCTAGATATTTTACATGGGAATCGGGAGGAGATTTGTTTTACTTGAGCCAAGTACACGTCCATGCAAACCAAAGAAATAAGAATAACAAAGATGTCCATGGCAGCTGCTACTACTACTTTGGGAGACCACGACCACCAGATCAATCAAGGTTGCAGACACTAAGACGTCTCTTACGTGGAATAGCTTGTTTAAAGGAAGCTGGATGGGGGCCACCGGCTAGAAAAACTAAATTCACAAGCGCACAAATAGTACCAGAGTCAATCGTTATTTGTAGTAGGTCTTTTGGGTACATGCCAAGATATAAAAGGCAAATCAGTTTAAATCAAGTAGGAGTCCAGTATGTTTTGAAATCTTGCGTGTGTATAATTCTTGTTAGATGGGTCGGCTATACTAGTATAAATAGCCATAGTACGGTCAATGTATTGACAGGTTATTTTATATGAAATAGACACGATGTGTTTTTCAGGGTAGACACCCGTATCAAGTTTTGGAGGGATCTTTAGAAAACCTCTGTGTTGCGATTTCTCTTCGTGGAAATTGTTTTGCGCGTGAGTACCTTCGTCGAGATTGGTTTTCTCGTGCTGGGCCGCAAGGTTCAAACCTTCTACTTCGTGTACATCGCGTGCGCGGGCGAGAGGTTGCTACTGCTGGTGGTGGAGTGTCGTGAAAGATCGGGCCCCAACAACGGATCGAATCTCACTACGAGGTTCGGTCTACATCACAATATCGGGAGCATAAGTGTGCTTACGGATTGGAGGGATAAGGTTTTCTGATTCATGAACTGGGGCAGCTATTCGCTTGTTCTGATTATCATATTGAGCTTGATAACGCGACAAGTCTGCCTCTTCAACCAGTTGACAAGCTAGCGGGCGCACCTCTCGGTTTATGGCTCGCTGATCCGCTTCACTGAACTCTGACCCATCTTCTTTCAAGCTGGGATAGCCTTGAGCCGCTTCAATAGGATCAAAATCCGGCACCCAGGCTTTGGCCCGCATTAAGGCATTAATTGCACCGATTCGAGCAGCAGATTTCTTCAGCTCTTCAACCCGGGCGGGAAGCACTGGCAGCTTCATCAGGGTATCTTGAATCAAAGTCGGCGCCGGTTTGTTGTGAGATGCGGTGCAGATGATCCGCTGCGCATCAGTATACAGCTGTTCGACCAACGTGTAGACGGCTTTCAATTTTTTCTGCACATCTGAACCCAAGTGACCAGTACGTGTCCCTGAAATATCATAAAGGTTAAACCGGCAGCTCGGTAAGAAGGCTAAATCAGTTCAGAAAGCAAGCTGGCTTACCAAAGATAACGGTGGTCATGGCATGCACGTGTCGCTTTATGCTGGTCAGTTCATCTGTCACTGGTTTTAATGCAGCCTCGGCATCCTCTGCTCGTTTGATCAAAGCGGATTTTTCAGTGGCCCAATCCGCCCGTTTCTTCTTAAAGTTCTCCTTAAGTTGTTCCATGTCGTTCAAAGCGCTGGCCAATTCATCTTTTGCTTTGGAAGTTTCAGCCTGTTGGGTTTTCAGGTTTTCTTGGAGGTCGGCGATTTGGTTTTCTTTTGTCTTCAGCTCAGCCTGCATACAGACAATTATATGCTTCAACAAAACAGTACAAGAATTGAAGTACCAACCACATAACAAGTTATGCACTTGGTACTTGGGGGCTAATGCATATTCGATCTTCATCTTTCAATTGCTTACAAAGTCCCAAGATCAATACAAGTATTCAACTTGGCACTTGGGGGCTAATGGCTATTTGTTCACATACATTCTGATACAGCAATTTCAATTACTTGAAAGTACCGGTTTAACTATGCTAAGTTGAACCGGTCCTTGGGGGCTACATCAGCAAATTTCAAAGCGTTAAGGTTTACATTAGTAAGTCCCAGTTTGAAAGAAGATTACAAACCGGCCCTTAGGGGCTAGGAGAGACAGCAAGAATTGAAGCATATAAGCAGGAAGGAGCATATGAAAGTTACCTCATATTTTTCTTTCATCATATTTACCAGACCGGCTTCATAGTCGTGACTGGTATACAATCGGTTCAAATAACCAGAATGGATATATTGGGCGTTCAGAGAAGCATAAGTTGTCAGGTCAGCATTCCACTTGCTTTTGCCAAAGCCAGCAAATTCTTCCTTGGCAGAATGTTTGGACAAAGCGACGGGATTGCTTGGTTCAGTATGGCCAGTGCCAGTAATGACAACATCATCATCTTGGGTGCCGCCGGTTTGCACTGGGGCTGTTAGCTTATCAGCAGGTTTGGCTGGACCGGTGGAGCTTTCAATCCAGATGGAACATGTGGGCTGACTGATAGGACCTGAGGTATCAATAGGTCTTTCTTCAGCAATAAGATTGTCGTCTTGTTGCGGTGGGTCATTGGGCGCATCCTCAGGAACAGCCGCTTCAACATTAGGTGTCTTGCCTGATTCAAGAATGACATTTTCTTCGGCCGCTTTATCCAGGCGGGCTTTCTTGCTTGGCCGAGGTTTGGCCCTGAGGAGAATAACAAAGTCAAATACAGCATAGGTTCTAAGGCGATATACTGCGAATATCACAATAAGTATAGCTTACCCAAGCACCGTTTTGAGCGGTGGGAGCTGAGTCGCTGATGACTCGCCAGAAGATGAGTGGGAAGTAACCTGGTAATCGGAGTTAGACGGATTAAGAGGTTGACGAAAGCAGCCCGCTTCAGGACAAGCACTGACAAGCAAATTAGAGACCTCTGAATGGCGTTTCCGAACCGGACTGTTCGGTAAACCGGCGGAGGTAACTACCTGGCCGCTGTGCCGGGTTGTGCGACGGGCTTCGTGTTGTTGGGTCTTCATAAGAAATTTAGGATCCAAATAAGCAAGAGGATGAGAAAATTTAACTTTCCGGTTTGCCTGACGGATTTTTTGTGAAGGCAAGGTTTCTGAATCGGAAGAGAGAATAATTACCTCTGCAACATCCGCGTGGCTGGCTTCAGCATCATCCTGACAAATATCATCATCAATAAGATGCATGAAAAATAAACCAAGTGAGTCAAGATCTACCTCAAAGTCCGGATTATCCGCATCATTATCAGGGGCCGGATTAGAAGATGTCGTGGTTCTTTTCCTGGAGGTAGTCTTCTTCACAGTTTTAGTCTTTTGCCGAGTTGTTCTTTCCGGTTTGGCTGGTTTTTCTGGTTTTTCCTGCGGAAGTTTTCTGCTCCAAAACGGATCATCGCCCTGATTACACAGACACTGATATTAAACAATGACCAGACATATCAATAAGCAGATTCAGCAAAGAGAAAAATCAAAGTCTTACAGATGGCGGTTTATTGGTGGCGCAGAAGGGAAGCAGGCCGGTTTTAGCACAGACATGTTCCGGTTCATTCAGCATCTTATTCACAGCCTCTGTGATTTCTTCATCAGAGAGCTGGATTTTCGAATGTCGCAGCGGGTCATCGACACTGTCAGTGTACTCGCACATCAAACCGGAGCGCAGACTAAGGGGCAGTATGCTCCATGATATCCAACAGCGAGCAAGGTCAACCCCTGTTAAACCGTTGGCCATAAAGGCTCTGAGCTTTGACAGTTGGGGAGCATATTTGCTTCTCTCCTGGGTAGACAATCTTTGAGGAAAAGGGTGTGTATTGCTGAGCCGCTCCGGACGAAAGCTAGGCAAGGCATTCTCACCAGCAGGGGAGGTATCTTTGCAGTAGAACCATGTCTGATTCCATTCTTTAGGGTGGCTATGCAGCTTGGCATGAGGGTATGTGACCTCTTTCCTCTTCTGAATTGCCACACCACCCAACTCCGTGTTAGAGCCATCAGTAAATTCAGTACGGCGGTTTAAATGGAAAAGGTCTCTGAATAATTCCACTGTGGGCTCCTCTTGAAAGAACACTTCACAGAGCACTTGAAAGTGACACATGTTTGTCACAGAGTTGGGGCCAGTATCTTGAGGATGGAGTTAGAATCGGCTAAAACATCCCGGTAAAATTTAGAACCGGGCGGTTTAAAGCCCCGGGCTAAATGATCTATGAACACAACAACTTCTCCTTCTCGAGGTGTGGGAGGGCATTCTTTGCCAGAAGCCCTCCAATGGATGGTATCTTTGCTGCCTAAAGCGCCAATCAGGACTAAACCGTCCAGTTCAGCCTCTGTGACGTGAGAAGGAACCCAATTGCACTCATACACTTGCTTGGCCATGAGGAAATCTACAAGGTAGAAGATCCCGGTTCAAAAATGCATTGATCAAAATACATTGGTATGTGTAATGTTAAACCGGAGACATATCTATCTAACGCAGAGTCTATGAAGCAACAACATCTGGCGGTTCAACTAGGGGACTAATGATATATACCGGGTTGGAAAAAAATTTCTACAAGGTTAAACCGCCTGATCTACACATGAAGACTGCTGAGGTAGCGGATGGCTAAGTATACAGAAACAGATTTCACATGTTTTCTCTACGACGATGGATCTAAAGCCAGTTCAGAAAAGAGGAAAAATATTCAAAAGCTTAAAGCAGAACAGTATTGATTCAATGAGCAGAAAAATATGTGAGATCTAAGGCCTTGAGCACGAAACTACAGGCGGATGCTAAAAGCTACTGCTAATTAGAGCGGGGTTTCACAGATCTATCCAGAAGTCTGGGTACGAGTATGAACAGTTGATGGGGCACCGCAAGAGCATGAAACCCTAGAACAGATCTAGATCGAGGAAAGCAGAGGATTTACCGGAGCTGAGGGAGACGCGGAAGATCGCCGCGATTTTCTAGTGCGTTCAGGTTGATGCAGCAGCCCAAGACGGTGCAGAGGTCAATGGTAACGGCGGAGCTCCGAAGCTGGCGACGCGAGGAAGACGAAGAGAAAGGGGACGAAGGGGAAAAAAGAAGTAACCCTTCGGTCCTATTTATAAGGCAAGAGACATGTGTCAGGCGCGGGAATCAAGGGACCGTAAATCTAGGAAGCAGAGTTGTCGCCTCGGTTATCGCGGATCTATTAAACAAAGAAGATATCATGAATGTTGTCTTTATGATGACGTCATGCCGGTTTACAGCAGCCAGAGAAGGTGACATCACGGTGGTTCAACAACTACAAGAAGATGTGGAAGACGAAGATTTTTTGCTAAGGATTGACATGAACCCGTGCAAATCAATCTGGGGCCTAATGTTGGGGATATTACTACTGGGCGTAAATCGGCCTACCTGGGCCGGGTTAACTTCATCAGTAGTTCAAAGGTGTTAAAGCCCAAAGAGGCAGATGAGGGCCCAAGGCATGTAGTCGGTTTAAGACCTGTAACTATAAACCGGCTTAATATGTATACTTGTATTGTAAGTTAGGAATAAGGAGAGGCCAATCCGGATACGAGTAAGAACCGGCGTTGGGGCTCTGTGGACCGACGGGTGTCACCCGTGTATATAAGGGGACGACCCGGCGGCGGTTCAGGGACAGACAACAACTCGAGACATAGGCGAAGCTTGTTTGCTCCCTAGTCATCGAAACCCCATCAATTCCATCACAACTAGACGTAGGCTTTTACCTTCATCGAAGGGGCCGAACTAGTATAAACTCTCTTGCATCCTTGCTCCGCTTTAACCCCTTCAAGCTAACCCGTAGCAATGGCTCCACGACTAAGTCCTTTCTCTAGTACATCTACCGTGACAAAACCACGACAGATACAGCCAACGATAGGTGCTGGGGCGGAAGCAGCATAGTCACGCCCAAAAAAAATGAAAGAGAAAACAAAAAAGAAACAAATGCGAACAACGACGGATTAACGAAAACGATAAAGACCCACAACCGCTGCGCCCACCGGAGACCTCCACCACACTCCGAGCACTCCGGACCACCGCATACCAAGCAACACCTTCAAGAAGGACCGCAACGCCGACGACGCTGGTGCCCGGACAAGTCCTGGGGTTTCCCCCGGTATGTAGAGGATTGCGGGGGAAGGGGCAAACCCGACGCCCTTCAGGAAGGCATGGCGACGCCCACAGACGTCACCGCGTTGGTGCCGGACAAGCCGACACGGATTTCTCCAGACCACCAACCACCCACGACTCCAGACGATCCATCGTGCGCCACCAAACACGCCGCCCACCAACATGCGCCACCACGGCCGTGCAGTTCCCATCGCCGTTTCACCGTGGCAAACGAAGCGAGACCGGCGGGAACAGAGAAGGCAACCGGGAACGAGGGGCGGCAACAACAGCAGCCACGCAGGAGGAGACAACCTCCACCGCCCGTGGCGGGAACCGACCGGACGTAGCAACAGGGGCAAACCAGGCAACCGCGGCCAAATCGACCGGGGGAAAGGGAAGGTGGAGAAGTGGCCCATGGCCACGACCGGCGTTATGCCGGCTCCAGCTCTCCCGCGAAACCATGTTTCGCCCCCGCACCGAAGGCCCAGATAGGCCGGCTGAGCCCGAGACGGGCTCGTGAAGCCCTCGTCACCGCGCTGCAGTATACGAGCCGCCGTCGCCGCTACCCCCCGCACAAGTCACCCCGCCGTCCGCCGGAGACGCCGCAGAGGAGTTCCGGCCAGGCCTGCCCAGACCCAGATGGGGCCCAAAAAGGCCCAGATCTGGGTCGGGAGGGCATCACCACCAGCCACTGCAACGCCCCGCCGCCAAGCAGCAGCGCCGCCACCACCTCGCCACCCGGCACCGCGCCACCCAAGGAGCCGCGCCGCTGCCGGGTCCGCTGCCGCCGAAGCACGCCGCCGCCAGCCACCCGAGCCGTGGCGCTGCGCGGGGGGAAAGGACGGGGCCGCCGCCGCCGGCACCACCCGAGCAAGGCCCGGTGGTCCAGGCAGGCGGCGGCGGGAGGGGGAGAAGGGGGGAGGCGCTGGGGAGGGCGGGGAGGCGACACGGGGGTACGGTGGAGGAGGGGAGGGAGAAGGGAGGTGGACGGGGTCGGGGAGGGCTAGCGGCGGCGGGCGCCGGCCGCGGCCGCGGCTACCCGCGACGGGGGAGCCGGCGGTGGCGCGGGCGGAACCCTAGGGAGGGGGAGCCCCTCCGTCCGGCCTTTTCCAAGTATAATGTTTATTAGGAAAGACGAGATAGACTAGGATTTGTTCCGGCTTGTCTTGTCCATTAGTGACTTCACTGAAAATTCCCATGCCACTGTGTTGCAAGGTTATTACAGACATGGGTGTTTATCTCTGCATTGAGCATAGAAGAATCTGAAAAAATAAGGGGCTTGGGGGAGGAAGAATAGAGTTAGTTGAGGGACTACGGCTAGGAGTATTTTGTCCTAAAATATTGGAGATAGGGGTCCCTTCTTCTAAACAAAAAAAAAAGCAGGTGTCTATGGAGTTAACTGAATTTAGTTTCAGTGAAGTTTTCAGTACAGTACAAATATTCGGCTAGGAGTATTACCACAAGCACAGGCAGTACAAATATTACTAGAATTTGCTCCGAATTTTGACAGTAAGAATAAGAACGAAAATAGAATTTGCTAGCAACTCCAGTAGCTTTACCAAAAAATTGAGCATGGCATCTACAGGTTACAAAAACTTGAGCATCAGGGTACAAAAGATTGAGCATCTTCTCTGCTTTTATAAAGCATCAGGATACAATTCAGTCTTTATGTGGTATTGCACATACCGGAGGATGCACACCGGGATGTCGCCGCTGAGCATGGTGCCGTTGTGGTACATGAGGCGATCGCTGGGATCCGGCTCGTACAGCTCCATGAGCCTCCTGGCTCCCATTGGTCGATCTGTGTGGACCGGCTTCGTAGACAAGGTTGACAGCGAGGTGGACGAGGTTGATGGCAAGGTAGACAAGGTTGACGACCGGCAGGGCCAGCTCTGGTTTGCCACCATCGTGGAAGGACGCGTCAGTTGGGGAGCAGATCACACAAAAAAAATTGAGCCTTCTCCTCGCTGGGGAAGCAACGCGGCAAAGGAAGGGGAAGCAACGCGGCAGAGGCGCACAATTTGCGGAGGGGGTTTTCGGAAAATTGCCACAGTGACATCCTTTCTCGGACGGAGGAAGTATAAGCTTAGGCTCTATCAGCATAACAATCAAGCAAGAAGAATCTTATCATGATACTCATTGCACCGTGAGAGGTCCTAAAACAACGGCACAACAACTCTTATTATGTGTTCTCTCTCAAAAAAATCTCTTATTATGTGCAGTCCTACCCAATAGGTTAGTTTCCACATCAGTCCAACACAACCATTGCCCCAACGTCGATTGATTATTGCCTAAAGTTTAGCTTAATTTCTCATTGATCGTGAAAATAAACTAAAATTCTCCTCAACATGACCCGTAACCTGTGCTGTCATTGACCTTGAGTCATGAATAATCTAATACTCCCTCCGTTCAAAATACTTAGCAGAGAAATGAATGTATTTGAATGTATTTTAGTTACAACTATTTTTATTCACTTTCGCGATAAGTAATTCTGGATGTTGAGAATATGTTTGTATTGATTTATATTAGTCAAGAGCGTACCTTGCACTTGCAGCCACACAATCACTAGTGCTTATGCAAGGATAAGACGTAAGATCAGGAGTGGTGTGCGCGGGCTGCCAAGCGTACGTGTGCTCCACTATATCCCTTAGAAATAATTCCTTGTTTAACATTATCTTAAATTTCGTTTATTTATTTGACACTGAAAACCTATTTATTCCCTATCTAACAATGAGGCTAAATTTTATGTCTTTTATGATACTTTCATTCATTTTGAGTTTAAATGGCACCTGAAAAGACCCTTTTGCCTCTCGTATGGTATGTGTGTGTGTGCGGTGTAGTAGAACATAAACGCAGCATCAGTGCGAGGGCAGTAGCACACACATAGCAACACCCACACACGTACACAAACATATCACGTGAGGGCAAAAAGGTCTTTTCAGATGTCATTTAGGTTAAAATGGACATAATAAGTGTTATAAAAGGTATTAATTTTAGACTCGTTATTAGACAGAAAAGAAATTATTTATCGATGTCAAATAAGACATAAAATTTATACACAGTGTTAAATAAGGAATTCTCTCTATACCTTATACTTCCTGTCCTGATCAACCCAATCTATCAACACGTCAACACGAGGATAACTTGCGTTACCGCGCCGCATGCCTTCTTTATCGTCAATCAACAGCAGTACCACCGGCGCCGCGCACTGATTTCTAACCTAACTTACTAGTGCTAGCCTACTACTACACCAGACAGTCACGGTATACGATGGCTGTTAGGCTACCATCAACATCCACAGGATCAGAGTCATGTGCAGTCACAGGTCAGGAGCCTCCAAATCCTCCTCGTTCGCCTGCCGATTTTATCCAGCTTCTTCATGACAATGGCGAGGAGCTGATGGTGGTACGGGACACCGGCAAGCTGCCCTCCATGGCTCTCTGTAGTTTCACCGCCTCCTGAATGCACACCAGGTTCTCCCCTCTGAAGTGCAAGCCCGTTGCCTCCGTCGTTTTTGTGCAGGTAGAAATTTCTGCCGCCCACTTCGCCGATCTTGTCGTTCTTGTTTAAACCTGTCGGAGAAAATACCCTCAAGGTGTTACTTGTCCACTCGACCGAAGTTGAAATGCTGATTTCATAACTTTTAAATTTTGGGTGAAGAAGTTCGCTGAATGATGTTCATACACTTTTCAGAGTGATCATTTTACAAGTCCTTGCATAGATGATCTAAAAAAAGAAGTCATTACATACAACTAGTACCAAATAAGTTGTCTACATGTTCTGTCAAGAAAAAAGTTGTCTACATCCTAACCCGTAACGATTGGCCTATATTATTGCTGAATCCTTAAAGAATGAAGTGGTGGGAGAAATAAATTTCAAGCAAGACAAAAATGACTAAACCAAACAGCCAGATGCCACCTGAACATAGACTGTTTTTCAGAGACTTGCTACATAACTAACAAAATTATTAAACATCATTAGTAGTTCTTAACATATTCTGAATTACGGATGATTCAGACATCCCAGTACACATGAATGGTGCAGAACTTGCTGTGACAATGACAGCACTTGAAAATGGTTTGCGTCACAAACAACATAATCAAACAACCACATCTTTAGCACCAGAAAACTAGACTAATTAATCCCCATTTGATCGGCAAATTGGCATGGCATATCCATTAAATTAGGTCAAAAACGATGAATGGCTAGCTTACTCTGGAGGGAGAAGTGAGAGTGATGTAGCTGGAAGGAGTCGGCGGAGGCCGGGTCCAGCCGGGGGCTCCTCCCCTCCCGGTGGTACCGCTCCACCACCGCGGCGATGGCGTCCCGGATGCTGGAGCCGAGGCTCACCATCGCCCTCACCGGCCCCGGGCTCCCCTCCACCGTCACGTTCACCACCACCTTGGCCTCCTACATACAGAGAAAAACCATCCAGTTCACCCCGCGAACTAAAATGAATGCGCGCGCCGCGCTCCTCAGTTCACGGACCGTGCCGTACCTCCCAGGGCGTGCGACGATCAGGCAGCAGTAAGGCGGAGGAGGCGGCCGAGCCGTAGAAAGGGGAGTCTGGCGCGAGGACGTCGTAGCAGGTGTGCGGGCGGTCGAGCGGCGGCGGCGGCGGGGAAGGCGGATGGGTCACGGGGTGGACGCGGGCGTCGTCGCGCCACCAGAGCGCCGGCTCGGAGGCGGAGCGCGTGAGCGCCCTCTTCCCGTCGGCCCGCCTCCGCGGCCGCGGCCCCTGCGCCAGCTGCACCGGCAGCCGGAGCCCCCGTCCGGCGCCCTCGCCGCCGCTGCTCCCGCCACGCCGCGACGGCGAGGACGAGGGCCCCGGCCGGGCGCCGGCGATGCGCGGGCGGCTCCTCGTCCTCCCCTGCTGCATCTTCTTTCTCTGGCTGGTCGACGAGACGATCGTGCGCGCGCGCGCGCGTGTGGAGTGAGTGGAGTGCAGTTTGGGGTTTGGACTTTGGAGATTGTTGCGTTGCGCTGGTCGGTGGTGGTGTGTGTCGTCGGGCGGCCGCAACCTCCGGTTTGCCGACACGGCGAGCTTTTTTATGCTTTGACGACTCGGGGATAGGAGAGTTGATGAGAGGAGGAAGCTTCGCGGCGGGTGCTCCACGAGGGTAGACCCGGCGCACGGGACGCTGCAGAGCCTGGGCTCGGCGTGTCGCTGGGGGATAGGGTCATGGCGTGAGCCGGGAGCAGGCAGGGGAGGCAAACCGGAAGGAAACCGGGCGAAGGAAGGCGTTGGATGGATTCTCCGCGTGCGGCGCGGGTGGGCGGCACGAGACGAGACGGTGCAGGGTCGTGCAGGAAGGAGGGGGTTCAGGATTCGTTGCTTGTGGGTGCGAACCAAGATTTGGTCCGGATATAATGTGGGTCGTTTTCGTCTTCGCGGTTTTTTTTTTAGCATCAGTACAGACACAAGCACTCGTATACACACGCATACACTTACCCCTATGAACACACACACGCACACCCTACCCTTATGAGCACCTCTGAGAGACTGAGCCGACATATCATCTTGAGATTTATGAAGGCACCGTAGGCGCCTCGTTGTCGACGGAAACGTCTCCTCCCACTGAAAGCGCATCGCCAAAAATCCTGAAATAAATCCAAAAATAATGCGAGCACCAGGATTTGAACCCTGATGGGTTGGGGATATCACTGTCCACCTAACCATCTCAACCACAGGTTGGTTCGCTTCGTCTTCGCGGTTTGGACGGTGACGGACCCAAACAAAATAAGGGCCCGCGGCGGTCATGCGTCGGTGTGCGTCAAAGTCAACCCATCCATTTTATTTATTTAATCAACAGAAAATAGTTACTACACCATTATCTCAGCACTTTGTCTACCTCTACCACCGGTGTCTACTTACAACTGAAGTACGTCGGTGTGCTTATATTCAACACCCCGCGTCAGTACAATCGCAGACGCCTATGTACATATATACTCACCTCTAACAACGCACGGTCACATGTCCTATCCCTATGAGCATTCTCGAGATACTGAGCCGGCATCGCATCTTAAGATTGACAAAATCATCAAATGCCTCGTGGTCGACGAGAATGTCGCTGATGATGTATCCAACTGTCCATGGCATCATGATAAATTGAAAACAATAATAATTACATTAATTGCAATTGATTTAAAAAAATATTGATTACATTAATTGTAATTTATTCTTGAAGCAACATTAATTTCATTAATTACATTTTATCTTGGAACCAACTTTCATGACATAAATAATCTTCATAATGACATTAATTGCTTTCTCTCCCCTCAAACTATCAAGCCGCGACAAATTCGAAGAATAAGATGGGCGAGAGGTAGCGTCTTCATGAACAAATGAGGATGAAGTCTGTGTCACTTAAATGGATGCCAAAAGTCACCATGATCGAGTAACATCACTTGGTCAAGCCCTCCAATCGGTCGTGGTCGTGCACACGAAGGTAGCACATGGAGCCCGACATGAGGAGCTGGGGTTTTCCTGAGCATCAACCCCGAGACGATGAACCCCAAGTCATGAGGCAAAACTTTATCGCACTAAGAAATTAACACTGAAGGGCATACCACATCTTTTATGTGGAGCAATGAGAGTGCCACTTTGGATATGTAGTCGGCAGTGGCGGAGCTAGCCGAAGATCATTGAGGGGGGGGGGAGGGGGGGGGGCGCGAAACAAAAATCTTCAGTGTTTGGGGGGGGATGCTAAAAAAGTCTAATCCAAACCTCCCTAAATAAATTTTTATTCAGGAATTGATCAAAGGCTGGGGGGGCAGCGCCCCCCCCCCCCGGGCCCCAACAAAGCGCGCCATTTGTAGTCGGTGCAAAGTGACATTAGCATACCAGCACATGGCATAGCTCAGGAATTCAAAGGGCTAAACCTTGGGCAATATTTGTGCATGAAAGGGGAGAGTCATTGGGGTGGGAGACGACTAGGTGAAGCTCCCCAATATATTATTGAACTGGCCGTGCGCTGCAAGATTGCTAGTTTGTTACAGCATCGAGTCATCGAGTGAACGAACTAAGCGTAGTTTAGATAGTTAGTTTTTTGTGATGGAACCAGCTCACTAGGGTTCAAGTTCTAAACTTGACACTTGTGCTCGCTCGGTCTATGGATTGCTCTTTCCTTTCCTGTACAATGGTTGCACTGGTCCGGTTTTAATTATTTATTTTTGGTTTTATATTTTACTTTTTCTTTGGTTTCTTCGGTTTTTCACTGATTTTCTTCAGTTTTTCTATTTTCTTCATTACAAATTTGGTTTTCTTTTGTTTTTCACCCTTTTCTTTCATTTTTCTTTCTTTCTTCATTATACTTTGGTTTCCATTGTTTATTTCTTTGTTTTCTTCACTTTTTTTATTTTGTTTATTTGTTTTTCTATTCTCTTTTCTGTTCAATACGTGTTAACTTTTTTCAGTATATATTCAATATTTTTTGTATACATCTGATTTTTTTATATGAGTTAAACATTTTTTAAATAAATGATTAACATCTTACACATTGTATTTTTTTCATACATGTTTACATTTTTCAAATAAAATATTAAAATTTGTTAATACATGGTCAACATTTTTTCTGTACACATTATCTTTTTTCAAATGGTTGATTAACATTTTTTGAATATAAGATTAATATTTTTTATTACATGGTCAACATTTTTTCCATACATATTTTTAATTTTAAATGATTGATTAGCATTTTTTTCAAATACAAGATTCACATTTTATGAATACATGGTCAACATTTTTTCTATACAAAATTTTCAAATGCATGATTAACACTTTTCAAAACACAAGATTCATATTTTTTTTCAAATGCTTGATTAACGTTTTCTAAATACATGATAACTTTTTCATACACATTGTATATTTTTTGTATACATGATGAACATTTTTATTTTAACATTTAACATTTTTCAAAAGTTTGGTTAACATTTTTTCATTTTTTCATTTTATATCATTTTTAATTAATTTATTTAGAGCATTTGGAAGTATAAACAAAACAAACAAACAAACAAACCAACAAACAAAAAGCAGAGACTGTGGCCTCCCGCGCGCCTGGGCCGGCCCATCTTGTGCCTCCCCTCTCATGCGGGGCTTCACTCGGTCTCGCTAGAAGCGAGGTATAGCAGCGCCCACTGCACAGGCGAAAGTGCTTGTATCGCATGGTACTGATATATAATATGGCTCTCCTACAGTCTCTACAGTACCGGGCCGGACCATTTTTAGCGCGTTCGTGCGTTTGTTCCCTCGCACGTTGTCGCGGGCACATTCGCTTTGCCCGATCGCTCGGTTGATATGTTCTTTTTTTAGTTTTAATTTTCTATTTTAGTTTTCTTTAGTTTTATTTTATTTTCTTCATTTTTATTTGTGTCTTTTCATGGTTTTTATATTTTTTCTTCAGTCTATATTCTTATGAATGTTTTTCTGAAAAAAATACTTTTCCAGAACTTCAAATATATTTTATCCAGTTGTACATTTTTAAATTATATTTGAATCACGTTGTAATTTTCATATAGTTCAAATACATTTTATATACATGTTTCACATTTTTTACGGATAATATAAACAAAATATTTAATTTTTATAATATATATTTCAAAATTGCAAAATATAAACAAATTTGAAGATAAAGTAAGAAAATATGAATAAAAACGGAAGAAAAAAAAAGTAACATGTCGTCAGTAGGTGAGCCATGGCTACTAGGCCGACCCAATACATGCTCCCGTGCAAATGAGCCGTGCTAGGGCTCTCATTGGGTGGCACATAGCCGCGCCGTTGCACAACACCCACAACACTGATGCTATTTTTTGGTTTAAAATCAGCAGCAACCCATGCTGCCCTAATTTGAGATTTCTCAGGTATTCCATTTCAGCTGGGAATTGTCTCGCCTTTATTTAAGTCTCAGATATCTTTGAGTTCAGTGCAGAGCTAATACATTCCAGTGCTACCCTAATGTGTACACGACTTACATAGCTTAATGAGTTCAGTGCAGAGCTAAACCACGTCTTACATAGCTTATCGTGCACCCTTCCCTAGCGATACAATTACCTGACTAATGTGTACACGACGTGACTCGGTCTATCTTATGTCAAAGCAAAGTAAAAGAAAAACTTAAGGTAGCCAAATACAGCCGCCGCCTCGTCTTCCAGGAAAATAAGCTTAGGGCTCCTCTGCCTTCCGTCGACGCCATCGCTGGACCGCCTCGTCTCCGGTGGCCCTGCGGGCATGGAGGCGCGGTGGTTGGTGGAACCTGGCCCTTGTAGGTGGGAGAGGTCTTGCTTCGGTTTTTGGTGGGTTTCTGTCCTGCTTAGCAAAACGAGAGGTGGCAACTCTCTGAGGATGGAGTGAGGATCTTCCTACCTAGCCCTCATTTTAGGGATGCGTCTAGCGTCGTCAGAGGACGTGTGAATGTGTGTCTCTGATAGATCTTGTAGAATTCGATCAGTGGTCTTGGTGGATCTGCTTGGAGCTTGTCTTTGTTTGTGTGTCTACATGTTGTACTCTTTCAATCTATATTTCTCTTCATTGACGGCGGTTGATGTTCTTGTATACTGGTTCTGTAGGGCCCTAGCATGATGACTTTTCAACTGTACACTAGAACAAGTTTGGTCCAGTTGTGGTAAGGGAGGGGCCATGACGGCGACACGTCTTCGGCTCGCTCTAGTGCTTGCGGTCGTCGAGGTTGTTTATGGACATAGCTATAATTTTTGTCATTTTTGCGTTCTTTGTATGTCATAATTAATAGATTGAAAGTTTTTTCATAAAAAAAGTTAGCCGACTATTGACTGGCCTCGTACAATGCAAGACATTTAGGAAGGTGCTTAGTAAAATAAATTGAATTCTCCTTAGCACGAGTGTTCATCCCTACAAAAGGGGTGCATAATCAAGCATCTACCCTATAGAAATGAGCACCGATGCTTAAAGAAAATCCGATTTACTTCTCCAAGCACCTTTCCTAAGCATCTTGCATACTACCGCCGTAAAGAAATACTCCCTTCATTTTTAAACATTACAACAAGTGACTACATATAAAGCAAAATGAGTGAATCTACACTCTAAAATATGTCTATGTTGTATTCCATTTAAAATGTGTAAAAGGACTTATATTTAGAAACGGAGGGAGTACTATTTTGGTTCCAATGAAATGATTATCCAGAAACGGCAAGTGCAAGGCTGCTGCCGACATGCTACTATGGGCTTAACAAAAGCACGAAAAAGAAATACAGAAAAACTCAAAAGCCGGAGCAATTGAGGTCACTCGTGACGACCCGCCGTGCACAAGTGTCATCAAGTGGCCGAGCATCAAGCATCAGGCAGCAGAAAAGCAAAGATATATGCATGCTGTCAGTACTCAGTACTGCCCGCAGTACAGCTCTGAGCTAAAGCACATGATTAGGACGATAAGATCGTGGCGTCCGTCCATAGATTTGCCATGCAAGTGGCCAGGCTCAGCTGTACGTATTGCATTATACAAATGCGTTTGTTCCCACATCATCATCGAGGCTCCGTCAAAATTCCGTTCTCCGCTGTCAACGCGCCCGGCCAAGTTGCAGCAGCAGAGATGCGCTCTTCGGGCAGCACGGGCCGCAGAAAATTATACGGCCACGGCGACCGGATTCTCGGAATATTTTCCAAATGGGGGGAAGATCTGGACCCGTTTGCTTTGCCTGCATCGGCAATATTCTGCGTCGCGATGCTTTGCCACTTTGAGGTGCCATAAATGGGGCACACAGGCCTGGCCGAATGGGGAAAGTCTCCGATTGCCATGTGGAGAGAGAGAGAGAGCATTAGGGAGAGATGCGAAGAAGAAGAAGAAGAAGAAGAAGAAGAAGAGATCTAGTGAGAGGGAGGGGCGTTGCATGGTGGTAATGGCTTCTTCTGGTAGCCAAGGATGACTTGCCTGTGGCTGTGAATGGGATCTCTTTCTCTCTGGTGGATCGGTCTCTCACTACTATGCACATCAGGCAGTCTCCTTGGCTAGCCCGAGTGGCTCTTACCCTTCATGCCAGCCTCTCATCTCTTTTCATACTCAATTCATTCATCACAACCGGGAAATTGTTCCTTGTTTACTTCTTTTTTATGGGAAGATGAGTCATGGCTCCCGATTTCATTAGCGAGACCAGCCAGTTGAAAACCCACAAGATACCGAGCGCCAAACCAGGTAATCACTCACTTGATCAGTTTCACTATTGCCCTTCTATTCTTTGCCTCACTATGCAGCTTGATTAGTCGAGGTCTTAATCTGTTCGCGCGCGCATGCAGCCACTCTTGTTGTTCTTTTTCTTTGTTTCATTCACTCTGCCGTTTGATCCGTCAAATTCCTATTTTTCTTCACGCATGTAGCAGAAGCCGTTCCGAGCGATCATCAAGCCATGTCCTGACTACTGACGACCATTCCTGCACTGCACCAGGCAGCACACTGCACTCCAGATGCACATAGGTGCTTAGAGCATCTCTAACAGAAAGCCGCGCGCTGAAAAATATGCCTATATAGCGTGCGTGATCAAAAATAGCGCTCCAGCAGAAGCTATAAAATACAACACGCACAAAAAACAATGCTGTAAATTTAGCGCACGCGAGCTGCGGGGCTGCAGATTTGGGGCGCCGACTTGTGAATGCGGGCTCCTGCATGTGGGGCCACGGGGATTGGGCACCGTGTTTTTGTGCGTCTAGCAAACCTCCCATGTGCAAAAACTCTATTTCAACGCCGCAAAACTTTTTTAGAGCACCGCGCTGCCGTGCGTCTGTTGGAGATGCTCTTACGAAGCGCACGTATTTAAGGGAATCAAACGGTTTTACTACCTCTATATCATAATATATCTCATTTTAGCAGTTCAATTGGTATGGAGGGAGTAGTATGCAGTAGGGTAGTATCACTGTGTTTTGGTAGGACGAGGATTTCAGAACCAACATTCAGGTTTTATTTTCGAAAAAGGACCCAGATTTATTTTATAGGTCACCGAACTAATACTACCACCGTCAGAAAGAGCCGGCAACGTGCAACTATCTCTACTCCCCTACTAGTCAGCTTGACCTTGTTGATGTCACACAAGAAGTCTTCGTGCACTTGCCCGTAAGGACTAGTACCCCAGGGCTGCAAATCATCCATCATTAAACCCTTGAATTGATCTACTAAATTTCGTCATCGGTCACGCACGGCGAAAAACCCTAAACTCACTGTCCAAAGAAGACGACATGAATCTATGCCGGAGCTCTGCCGATTTAGTCACGACAGGCGAACTCGAGGAGGACCGGCGCTCGGAAGACCAACTCGAAGATGAATCGCCACAATCTGCTGAACATCGTTCCTTCAAGAAAAAAAACAATAACCTAAACTAGTGGCCAGAGCTGATGCACCGGGATCCCCTTCTCCACCATTGGCCGCCCAAGTGGCTACACTACTGGCCGCCCGAGTGGCTAAATTACTAGCACCCGAGTGTGGCTAAACTACTGGCCAGAGTGGCAAGTAGAGTGCAGGTGTATTCACGGGTTCGCTACCGAAGCTTGGAGGGGATGAGTGCCTTGGACGCCGCAGTCACGAGAGGGGAAGAGAAACCCTCACCATGAGTCTCATGTGCATACTTTCATTTGGTCGAGAAACAACCTTTAGTAGAAAATGAGAAACGATCAGGCAGTCAAGTTTTTTTTTTTGCGCTTACAAGGAGCCAGTCAAGAATTCAACTATGTTCTGGTGTCATATATGTGTCATTAGAGTGGGTTACCGTTTCTGTACCAAGAATTTAAGCTTCAATTATGGTCTCATGTGATAAAAGGCCAAGCAGTACTTTTTTTTTTTGCAAGGAAAGCCCTCAAGTTTATTTATTTATTCCCAATGAAAGTTCATCGTTTACAAGAGCATTCAAAAGGAAGATAAAGGGTTCATCGACCCAAGTACAAGGTTCTGAAAGACCAAGTAGTACTTTTAATAAAAATGACACGGACAACATTTTCGAACGAAAACGACACATCATGGTAACAAAAATAGTTTGGGTGAGAACGACATCTCATGTGATGGCAGAATGGAATGAAAATGAAGCATTGTTTCGTGGGAAAATGAAAGATGACATGGGCAATATTAGTTTGGATGAAAATGACACGTCATGTGTTGGTGAAAAAGTAATTGCAAAAAGGGAAAAATCAAATGAAATTCGAAAAATAAAAATCGCTAGAAGGAGGGCTCGAACCTCCGACCTTGTGGTACTTTTAATAAAAATGACACGGACAACATTTTCGAACGAAAACGACACATCATGGTAACAAAAATAGTTTGGGTGAGAACGACATCTCATGTGATGGCAGAATGGAATGAAAATGAAGCATTGTTTCGTGGGAAAATGAAAGATGACATGGGCAATATTAGTTTGGATGAAAATGACACGTCATGTGTTGGTGAAAAAGTAATTGCAAAAAGGGAAAAATCAAATGAAATTCGAAAAATAAAAATCGCTAGAAGGAGGGCTCGAACCTCCGACCTTGTGGTACTTTTAATAAAAATGACACGGACAACATTTTCGAACGAAAACGACACATCATGGTAACAAAAATAGTTTGGGTGAGAACGACATCTCATGTGATGGCAGAATGGAATGAAAATGAAGCATTGTTTCGTGGGAAAATGAAAGATGACATGGGCAATATTAGTTTGGATGAAAATGACACGTCATGTGTTGGTGAAAAAGTAATTGCAAAAAGGGAAAAATCAAATGAAATTCGAAAAATAAAAATCGCTAGAAGGAGGGCTCGAACCTCCGACCTTGTGGTACTTTTAATAAAAATGACACGGACAACATTTTCGAACGAAAACGACACATCATGGTAACAAAAATAGTTTGGGTGAGAACGACATCTCATGTGATGGCAGAATGGAATGAAAATGAAGCATTGTTTCGTGGGAAAATGAAAGATGACATGGGCAATATTAGTTTGGATGAAAATGACACGTCATGTGTTGGTGAAAAAGTAATTGCAAAAAGGGAAAAATCAAATGAAATTCGAAAAATAAAAATCGCTAGAAGGAGGGCTCGAACCTCCGACCTTGTGGTACTTTTAATAAAAATGACACGGACAACATTTTCGAACGAAAACGACACATCATGGTAACAAAAATAGTTTGGGTGAGAACGACATCTCATGTGATGGCAGAATGGAATGAAAATGAAGCATTGTTTCGTGGGAAAATGAAAGATGACATGGGCAATATTAGTTTGGATGAAAATGACACGTCATGTGTTGGTGAAAAAGTAATTGCAAAAAGGGAAAAATCAAATGAAATTCGAAAAATAAAAATCGCTAGAAGGAGGGCTCGAACCTCCGACCTTGTGGTTAACAGCCACACGCTCTAGCCAACTGAGCTATTCCAGCTTTGTTGGTTAGTTGCCCTGGTAAATATTCTAAACCCCAAGAAAGAACCCACGGGAAGCTGAAGGAAGTCGCTGGGTCGCGCCGAGAACCCCGTGCGGTTTGCTTCTCGTCTCGTCTTTCCTCCGTCCCGGCGTCAACCGAACGACCCCGTCCGCCCGCCGTAGATCACAAGGAGAAAGGGATCGACCCCGCCGCCGCCGACGCCGAGAGACGATGAGCTACCAGCAGGTCCCTCCGCAGGAGGCCTACCCGCCGCCAGGCAAGTCCCCGCCCCCGCCCCCCGTTCATCTCCCCCCAAACCCTCCGTGCTTCCCCCCCAAATCGGCACCGACGCATCACTTCCCTCGATCGATTGGGGAGCGTGTGTTGTTGGGGCAGGGTCTGCCATGGTCTGATCTGTGTTTTTGTTCCGCGCGGCCTGCAGGGTATTCGCCGGTGTACCCGCCGCCGGCGCCCGGCGCGCAGCAGGGCCCGTACTACCCGCCGCCGCAGCAGCAGCCGCCGCCGCCGCCGGGGTACCAGGGATACTTCAGCCAGGGCCAGCCGCAGCAGCCGCCGCCCTACTACTACCCGCCGCCGCCGCCGCACGGTGGCCATCACCACCACGGCCACCACCACCATGACCACCACGCCGAGGACCACCACCACCACCATGGTCACCACCACCACCACCACCACAACGACGATGACTGCTGCCTTGGCTTCCTCAAAGGATGGTAATGTTAATTCAGGCCTTCTCTTGACATGCATTATGAGTTTTGGGTATGCGATTGGGATGTGTTGTTGGCTGTGGTGAAATTCTTGTTTAGAGCGCACCAATAATGTAGTTTTTCTTTATGGCGAACTTGCAGCTCATTGTTGAGATTTGAGAATTGAGATCATCAGGTTATGCTTAGTTGTTCTGGAGCTAGTTCTTTGGTCTCTTTGTGAGAGGGGCTTGGTTGGTTCCTTATGAAATCGTTTACATATTCAAGACTAAAGTATGTCTGAATCGTGAATACATCATCCAGATATTAATTTTCCCGTGCTGGTTGAATTTGTGTAATAAATAAATAATTCATTACCTGTTGCCTAAACAAGAACTTCACAATGAAAAGTCTTGTATCTACTAGCACCTAATAAAACAAAGCATTGTGTAGAAGCGATATTATACAGAATCACAGATATATGCTGGTGTGCATTTGCCTCCATATTGAAACATCTAGTAATACACAACTTCGAGATGATGCCACGCTGTAGCAGGAGCCCGTAAATTTTTTTTTTTGCTGACATATTGTTCGCACATCTTTGGAACACTGCATTTATGCACTCTAAATCGACATCTAAAAGAGAATGGAGGTAGGATACGTCTGCTAGACTAGTGCACACTGTTGCCTGATGCAGAGTTGCAGATAGTCATTGACCTTAGACAGCGGCTATCTGGAATAACCAATAGATGCTCATCTAGTATTGCATCAATGCTTTGTGTCCACCCAAAATACATCCCTTGAGAAGTGCCTATAATTCACTTGTTTGAATGTACTATCTGTTAGCTGAACCCAAAAGGAAAAAAAAGAAACAGTCAGTGTGTTATGCAAGCACCTGTAGGATGACTGATAGCTGCACACGTCATTTTGGGCACCAAGCTTGAACCTGTGGACTAGCGAAGAGTTTTCATTTCATACGAAATAATACCATACATTTAATCAGTCTTTAAATTATTAAGTAGATGTAAGGTAATCACTGAGGGCAGGCTTGGCGCAGTGGTGAAGTCCTCCCCACTTGTGCCAAGAGGTCCTGGGTTCGAACCAGCCTCTCTGCATTGCACTTTGCAGGGGTAAGACTAGGTTCCTATAACCCCACCTTGTGTGGGAGCTTCTATGCACTGGGTCTGTCCTTTTTTATGTAAGGTAATCCCTAGCTGAAAGTCTACATGCCTTAATCAATGTATTTTCGGGGTTTTAGACTTGCACCATACCGGAGTGTCAATTCATACTACTACACAGGATGATGTCTTGATACAGATTTTTTGTTCGACAAAGATGTGTATAGATGCATAATTCAATGGATGAAGCATTTTATTGCACAAGACCCCCGGTATTTTCATTCTATTTTCCTGTTTTCATCGCATTAATGTTACGTTTCCTTTTTCAGGTTGGCCGCTCTATGCTGCTGCTGCTGTCTGGAGGAGTGCTGCTGCTGTTTCTGGTGATGTGCGTGCTTGGAAGCTACTCGTGTCTTGCATCTTCGACATTGGGCGTGCCGCAGTATCTAGTGAATCTTCTGGCTTGTTATTATGTGTAGCTATATGAACGTATTCTGTTACCTGTGTCAAATAAACTGTGTTTACATTGTTTGCTGAACTGTTTGGGCCATGGATGGACGGTGTTGTGCAAAGTGTACATGATCCAGACTTGACTGTTTTTCATTCGTTGATTGTGGAAACTTGGTGCTGAAATGCTCGTAGATGCAGACCTGAAGGCTTGAGTTTGTACTTTGGCACAGTAACTGATAGGTCATGCTGGTAACTGATAAAAAAATATCAGTGTTCTAAATAACTGGTATAGAAAGATTGGCGAATTAGAACTCTCCCGTGACATATTCAAAAGTAGGGTTAGAACCCTACACATCAAGCAAGTGGCTGCTGTCACAGCTGATTACTCTGTG
The DNA here is from genome assembly GCF_003073215.2 of Triticum urartu. NCBI lineage: Eukaryota > Viridiplantae > Streptophyta > Magnoliopsida > Poales > Poaceae > Triticum > Triticum urartu. The sequence continues at coordinate 480,872,922 of NC_053026.1, forward strand.
CCAAGGCCCTAGTGTTTTCACCTGAAGACGATGGGTTCTTTTTTCCACCAACACAGACACTCCTATGACCTAGTGTATAGATTTCTTAGGAAAAATCCGTATGGGTTGTAATCCTAGAGGTTGAACTACCGGCTGCTGCCATGACTACTTGGTGCCAAGGCTCTAGGTTTTTTTACACAGCAGATAGGTTATACACATAGTTTTTTGTTTACTTTACACACACTAGTCAGGGCAGCATGTACGCTCTAGAGCATTCTACTAAGATAGTTAAGGATATATATACTAAAAAAAATAGACGCTGATTCGCATAAATACATTACAGTACATATAAGTTCCACAAACTAGAAAGCAATTCAATGAATGTCTCAAACTGAATTGTAAAAAAAACATCTCTATGACAAAATCTCAATTTATCACAAACTAGAAAACAATTCAATGAATGCTCATATAGATGGAATTAAGGAGTTGACCCACTTTCTCCAATTTCATATAAAGGAGCTATAGCTCTTCACAAGGAGGTTGGCGTCTCGAGAAAGCCAGATCGTCTCAAATTTGCCATCAGATCGTAGTTAGCCCACGTATATTGGGATTGACAAAGCCTGGCATAATGATCAAGGCCACTTCTCCAGGTGTTCATCGTTTGTTCTTGCACTCTCCATTCTCCAAAGAGAAACCGATGGTTCCGATCAGGCGATCACGGAATCCGAAATTTACTGCGTGGTCGTGTTCACAAAGGCATATGCTCTTCATTCTTTCTGTGCATCCACAAAATGATTCTACTTGTGATGATTGATGTTTGATACTTTTGACAAATATTGTTTTATTGCTTCTAACAATCTGTACTTCTGCCACTGGATTAGATACATAAAATTTTCCAGACGTGATTGCTGTGGGAATAGTTGCTTTTATTTTTTACTCCATGTTCATACTAATGCTTACTAGATTTAGACAATGTTATTCTTATGTTCGAGCTCTGCACAAGTAACTCGTTTGTCGTATGTTTCAAAGGTTGCCATAAATCGCGTGTCATCATACTGATTGGCGAAAAATTATATTTCAATAGGTCAAGCAAAAGTAATAACATTTTATTTAGCAAGGATATTTTGATGGTATTTTACAACTTTATACAATAAGCTGCAACAATAATAGATAAAAGTTATGTTTTGAAGAGCATGTCAAAAATCCAAATGACACATATAAAAACATAAAGAAAACCTAGCTGTGCAAATGTGAGGTCACCATTTCTAGTTGTCTACTAAACTGAGTGAAAGCTTTCTGTCTAAAATCCCAGAGAGTTCTCACAAAGGCTTCATTAACAAATGAGAGCCTGCTTAAAAGCTGAAAATTCACAAGAATCGCCTCATTTCTCAGCGTTAGAATTGTATGATGCATCTGAAAAGGGCGAAAAATCAGGCACCCACGGACACCACATCTCCTCGTTGCTTCGACGGTGTAGGTTGGATGATAAGTTCATTCAAATGCTTGAAGTTGTGCTTGTCTCAATTGTTTATCAGAGCCTTCATAGTCGGCTCGTTTCTAGTCCGCGGGCGAAACAAGACGATGAAGAGCCAGAACAAGGTCCAGTATGTAACCTTCGGTCCTCTCCTTGCTGGCGTAGTAGAGCGTCTCTACCTTGCTCACTTTGGCATCTGCATGGGCGAGCATGTAACTGACACTGATCCGACTTTCTTGTTCGAACCAGTTTGCTTCGTCAACATCGATACCCTCAATCCTGACACAGTGAATTAACTCATGAGAGCCTGACAGGACATTGCAGTTTATACATCTATTTGCATGAGCAAACATAGAAACAAGACTAGCGGGCGATTATACGCTGCGTACCCTTTCATCTCCCATTCTCCAAATACTCCATTCACGTGGTACCGCCTGATATTCATCAAGAAGGCAACAAATTTAACCGGGAACGTACATCGTTAAGAACAAGATTCCAATGTCTAGTTATCTGTGCAGTACTATTAAAAGTAGTGCTGTTCTGTTAACTTGCATCAAGTACCTTGTGGATTCGGCAGCTGGCACAAGCCATCGCAGTACCCTGTTCATTTCAGCTCTCACCCCTGCTCGCGTCATGTTCTACAAGATGCAGAGGCAACCGAGATGACAAGGTATGGATTTGCTATTTTGTACACGTTATGTTTGCTAAAAAGGGTGTGCTACTTACCTGATCTCTGCCGGGACTACGCAGCTGGGTATGCAAAACTGGCTTAATCTGAGGAGGCAGTGCTTGGTATAATGCCTCCCGGTCATTTTGAGGAACCGCCGGTGATACCAATGCCTGACAGTGGGATATGCAGTCATTAAAGCATAACAAGAGTCTATGATTGGCTGGGGAGAGGGTTACATCACATCCTGATTTGGAATGCTAAGCTCTTCATGTGGCAGCTTTTCCAGGATGCAATTTGTGTGTGTGTGTGTGTTCTCTTTAAATTAAAAACAGTGGCAAAAGCTTTGCCAAATTTCACTGAATGAAAAGTTTATGCATAGTGTGGAATCAGTTCATCACATGTTCTTTGGCTGTGGGGCGGCGAAAGTGGTTTGGGAAGTTGTTGATCTCCCCCGGGAACTTCATGTACCCTAATCATTTGTGGCAACAATTTGCTTGGATGCATGCTTATCTCCCTTTTAGGGACAGATTTTGTACAGCTGCTTTGGAAAAGGAGCAGAGTCTGTTCTGATCACAAAGTGATCCGGTCCCCTTATGACATTTGTTTTCCATTTTTGTTCTTTGTTGCTGTGTTAGGCATCTGGGCAGGGATACAGATGAAGATAAGGCATTGAGAAGATATTGCGGCTGTATTGCTTCGCTATAGTAGTTTTTTGGCCTTGGCTTTACTCCTGTCTGAAACTTCTGTTGTAAGGATCCTTAATTTCGGTGTTCAAGTTGGTGTCACAATTACTGTTATATAAACTTCTTTTGTACTCCCTCCATTCCTAAATATAAGGCTTTTTAGAGATTCCAATACAGATTACATATGGAGCAAAATGAGTGAATCTACACTCTAAAATGTGTATATATACATCCATATGTAGTCCGTATTGAAATCTCTAAAAGGTCTTATATTTAGAAACGGAGGGAGTATTTCCAACTTTACATAATAAACATGCATGTGGTTTCTTTCAAAAAATATTTACTGATATATAACTTGATGTCAGGGGAGGCATACCAAAGCTTTTAGCTGCAAAATGACATTAGCATAATGCAACGCAAGTCCAGTAGCTCCTAACGTTTTCGTGAGGTTGATAGCTATGTGAAGTCTCCAGATGATTGCTCTGCATTTGCATGACTCTTCGAGAAAGCTTCGTTGATTTGAAGATGCATGAATTCTACGATCTCCACAAGTTTCTCCACAATCTGCAACAAGACAACATGGAAAATTGGTAATTCCATGACTAGACTTAGAATGAAGAAACACTAATAGCAAATCATCGTCATCGGGGGTTATTACATCGTCCATACTCTTTGACCAAAATGATTTGCTTTTCAAGACCTTCACCGCACCCCTTTGGTTCTTCATAGCATCAATTTGTTTCCTAACAGGAATAGCCGCTACATCTGCATATAGTTGTTGTATAATTAGAAAGGAGAAGAGACTCATTGAATGCAAGTGACGACTTAGCTAGTTTGTAGTACAATAAGCGTGCACAAGTCTGTCCAGTGCTAGCATTTCTTCATGTAGAACCTGAACAGATGGAAAGTGGAATCTCAGGGTTTTGTCAGATGAAAACATCTCTCCACAAGGATGTAACGACTGTGCAAAAAAAAGTATATACTAACCCGGGTGTGTTGTGCCAATCTTATTAGATACTTCATACTGGGAGGTACCTCTTCACTGAAGTTCTTAGATGGCAGTGGAGAATCACCTCTGTTCATTGGCAAGAGCAATGTATGTAGAAACAACACATAAAGATGAGGCATGGTGAAGAGATGGACTCCACAGTGAATTAACTGGCAACCACGATAAGTTTTACCTGCAGAAATATCTACTGAGATTGTGCCATTGACAATCTTCACACAGATCTCCAAACCTGGCAACCTCTATCGAAAATCGTCTCAAGTCCTCTCTGCATAATTCCAACCAAATGCATGTAAGGTTTTTCAACAAATATAAACTGCTAAACAACCAGGTCCAGCAAATCATGTTACCGTATGTCGTCTTCAATGACAATGGACAACTGACTGTAATCTTCCGAAATAAGACGGCGGACACCTTCAGACCTCAGCATGCCCTCTTTCAGGTGTCTTATTCTTTCTTTAGAGAAGGATTTTATCAGATTGGAGGCCTTGACAATTGTGTTGGCGATCTCGAAAGCATGGATCGATATCTTTCTTCCTTTGGGAGCAGAGCGGAAAACGGCGCTCATATTTGTAGAACTTGGGGAGGATGATCTACTTATCATTCTGTTCAATTTTGCTGTTAAATTGTTGGAATTCACATCACCACACCCTGCAAATGCGTCTATTTCTGATTCCTGTAAGATTAGAGGAGGCCATGAACTTACTATATCGAGCACTTTTGTTTTAGGCTAGTAAATTAACATGCAATGCTCTTCCCTGCAAAAAGAATTAAAAAATGCAATGCTCGACTACTGAATTAAGATAAGCTCAGCAAAGTTTACCCGTATGTGCTGTTCTGATTTGTGTGCTTTGCACCTCTGTAATCTAAAACTATTTTCTTCCTTGACTAAATACATGAAGCAGTGCTACTGTAAATTCTTTCGAGTGAGATTTTTTTTGACAGAGGAGCTCTTTTAAGTGACCCGTATGGGCTGTTCATGGGCCATATGAGGTTTTCTACCAGGAATAAAATCAGTAATTCAAGAGGAACCCTCAAAAAAAAGGAGGAAAGATAGCATGTACACATAACAAATTAGAAATTCCCTCAAAAATAAATACACCTAGCATTAAGAAAATGAGAGATTAAATTGACCATACTGGCCTTTGGATAGTACTTGATGACCTATTACTCATCTGAGGTAATATGTGTATCAAATGTTGGATAAAAAAACGGACGGTCCACAACAATTTGGGAGCACCTTAGATCCTTAGAAAAATAATTTCAACAGATATCCAGTTGACCATTCTTGTAAAACAACGCATAAATTTTATTTAAAAAGCTCCATGAATGGAAAAGTTAGATAAATTTCAGTTGGCAAATTCTTACGAGTTCAATTTCCCTTTCCTGTACTACAATGAAGATGTTTTCTAAAGAACTTACCATAAGAAAGGATGGTATATCAGCTTTTTATTGAAGCAATAAAATTAGTTTTTTTATATTGATGTATGTAAAACTCTATGGTACAACTGTCAATGGAGTGCTAGCTTGAGAATGTGTTTACTCCATATGGATGGCGTTTTAGTCTTGATTGGTCCTCCAGCAACCTTAGGATGTTTATTCCTTTTGTAATGCTATATGTCAGTCATTTTTTTTTTCCTAGTCTGGACGCTTGTTTGCTTGAGCTATCCCTCTTTATTCTAAAAAAACTGACTCCTAATGCAACATCCACTTTAGGTCACATCACTCTAAATATATTCCAGTTTAAAAACTGACTCCTAATGCACCTTGAAATTGCCTTAATTGTGTCAAAATTAATGTATGAAAATTTAATATTTCAATTTATTTTTTGCACTTCAACAACATTTGATCTTCACAACTTTATGCGTAAAAATACAAATTTTATGTAAAAATATTTCAGAATAAAATGCAGCAAAGCGCAGGGATTTACACTTAGTTTGTATCAATTTAACTCTATGATGCTGTGCCGTCGCAATGCGATGTTTGGAGTTAATAAAATGCTCTTTATTGAAAATAAAAACTACTCCCTCCGATCTAAATTAAGTCGCAGTTTTGAAGTAAGGTTAGTTTAACCTTAGTTCAGGGTTTAGGGTTTAGTTTAACCTTAGTTCAAAACTGCGACATTTATTTTGGATAGGAAGGAGTAGCATAACATGTACCAATGCACGCCATTACTTATCATACCTGGCCCACTGCTGGCACATCATTCATGTCAAAACAATATTTTGTGCTTTCCAATTCATTCAGCGTTTGTAATATATCCCATGCAGAGGGCCTTTTACTGGGATCGGGATTAAGACAATTTAGTCCTAATACGATGCATCTATTTACTTGCTCGGAACATGTTTCCAACGCTGTATAACTTAGTGTTTTTTCCAATCTGTGCCTCCAATTTGCAATCACCTACAAACTTGCCACAATAATTTAGCATATCATGAAAATGAAAATGTTGGATTTATTCATCTTACTTTTTTTTGTGGGATGGATTTATTCATCTTACATTCTCGATGAAGTCCTCAAACGGTGTTTCACTACTCTCGGGATATTTCCTGTGTCCCGTCATTAACTCTATGATTATAATGCCTAAACTGAATATATCTGACTTTGTTGTGATCAATCCATTTGTTATGTACTCGGGAGCCATGTATCCACTGCAGAAAAAAAATGATACATTTTTATATACTAGATCAATCGAAAAACAATGAATTTCTGAGGAGGAATAGCTTACAATGTACCCCCACGACTTCTGGTGATAATTCGAGACTGTTGTCTGCCAAAGAGCCTAGACATACCAAAATCTGCAAGCTTGGGCATCATATGATCATCCAACAATATATTTTGGGGTTTAAGGTCCAAATGAATAATGCGGCACTCATCATGAAGGTAATGCAAACCGCTGCAAACTCGCCTAATTATATCATATCTTATGTGCCACTCAAGTCCACAAGATTCAGCTGTAGAAATAGAACAGAAGAACCACTATATGCATAAAGAACCAATATATGTATATTGTATCATCCAACTTAATTTATGCCAAAATAATGAAGTATAAAGGAAAACAAGATCTGGCTACAGCACAACATACCAGAAAGATGCTTATCAAGGCTGTTATTTTCTAGATACTCGAAGCAGAGTAGTCTTGTCCGCGTTTCAGCCATGACATATTTCTCTCCTACTTGCTTCGCTTCCCACCGTGATTCAGCGCAGTAGCCTACAAGTTGTACTATTTTTTGGTGCTTAACCCCGATAAGATAGGTGACCTCATTCTGGAATTGATCATCTTCTAGTTGCATTTCAAAAAGTTTCTTCACAGCAATCATTTTCCCATTTTGAAGCATCCCCTGTCCAACCTCCTTTTCTCAGTATAGACATTTTCTTTGATGATATTCTCAAAGTGGATAGTGAAGAAGAAGAAGAAAAAGAATCCATCATACCTTGTAAACCACTCCATACCCACCTTTTCCGAGTTCTCGCTCCTTGGAAAAATTGTGTGTGATGGCTTTAAGAAATTCTACTGGCAGGAAAATTGGAGTGACACTTGGCTCTTGTAGCATGTTCTCAAATATACCAAAATCCATAGTGTTTGGCAGGAAAGTATTGGCATGCGCACTAGCTTCATTGCCCATTTTCTTATACTCTTGTAAAGACAGCAATCGGTTATGACGGTCCGTTTACCTCCGTATCCCCTTATGTGAGCCAGTCTTGCAAACAGCTGAGATGTGACCCTCTCTGCTCCAAAGTTGGGATAAAAGTTGTCAGTAAGTATCAATAACATATAATGACGACCGATTAGGGTGTAACATAGGTTAAGTTTGCATCACGAGTGGTTATGGCTCGCCTTATAACATAGTCTAATTTCCATTATTTGTAACAACGCGTGGGCGATATAATTTAATTTTTACTGTATTTGGCTAGTATGTTGAAGGAAATTTGCAGGTGCACCTCAAAACTGGGAGCATCTGTTCAACAGGATCAAAATGAACTTGCCACCCTTGCGACTAAACAGGGGTGAGGAATAAGTAGTACCCCTCCCTGATCTCCAACAAAATCTGCATCCATCTTGGGATTAAATTACATACAAGCACAACCAATAATAATAATAAGATGAAATTACAGGTGTGAAGAAAGGTTCTTTCCAATATACTACTCTACTAGTCCAGTAAGTAGTGAACAAAACCTTGATTGCCATTTATTACCACCGTCCCAAATTACTTGTTTTGGTTTTACATCCGTATTTGGACAAATTTAAGACGAGTAATTCGGGACGGAGTGGGTAATTGCCAACAAGATGACCTGGACGTGGACATATATAAAGAAGAGAAGCTAAGGCGCAGAAATAGGATAAATTGGGATTGTTGTGGAATTAAAACAGATGACTGAAAACAAATTGCATTTTTCTTCTTCAGACAGTAGGCTTTTCACCCGGGGCTATAGTTGAGGCCGGTACCTATCCCAAATTCCAAACGCCTCCCATAAAAAAAAATAAATCCAAACGCCACCCCTTATATGTCCTTACTAGTGGCGGCCTTCTCCATCAGCCGGCACCCCTCCCGCCCTCCGGCAGAGGGGAGCTACCACATCTTTGTCCGGCAGAAATCCATGGCTTCTGAGATATCGCGCGCTCATAATCCGGCCGCGGGAGCTTTGCTGCAACACAAGGAAGTTCCGGCGATCGGCGATCGAATCTGAACTATTCTTTCTTTTTTGAAATTCGAATCTGAACTATTCTGCTACTACTGTATCCTACCTACGCGAGAGCATGGGGAAACGAGGCGCGCGGGAATGACACCAGTGTCAAGGGAAACCCCGATCCCGTGAAAATCCGTGATAATTGACGCATCGATTCCTTACCTGGACAAGAAAGATCAAAGGCCTGCGTCTGCAGCGCGGTGCAGAGCATGAATCGAAGATGTCGGGATAGCTTGACCTTGACTCCGCCAAAGGGCTCACCGGCTCCGGAGATGAAGAATTGTTGGCTTCACCTGGGCTGTGCAGACTGCAGTCTTCAACTCACAAGTCACAATGATGGTGTGCCACGGTCTCTCTCTCTCTCTCTCTCTCTCTCTCTCTCTCTCTCTCTCTCTCTCTCTCTGGTTCTGGTTCTGGTTCTGGTTCGCAAGGTTTAAGAAAGCGCAGAAGTAGACCATCTTTTTTTAAATCCTTCTTGTATATACTAATCAAAATCAATATTCTCTATACCATTACAAAAATCACCACTTGGATACTACAGAGCCGACCAAAATAAATAAGCTGTTCTTCAAGTTCTTGATTGATCGGACGGTAGAGTGTACAAAGACCGAATCCCACTTCAATCACTCCCGTGTTAATCATCTTCCCATCACCTTCCAAATTAAATATAGTTATAAGCGTTTCAGCTCATATCCTATCCCCACACGCGACACAATATAGCGACACTGCAACGCTCACAAAGCCTCTGATGCGCTGCCGGCCGGTTTCCTCCTCGCACTCTAGGTGTTTGACGAATTGTGCACAAGGTATTTTTTTTGCTTTATTTCTTTTTGGTTGTGGACAAATGAGTAGGTGGTAATCAAAACTATTGCATCGTAGATGAGTTGTTCTCCGCATGATGATTCCTCGCCGTAAGAGGAATATGACATGACCGACGAGGAGGACATTACTTTGATCTTGATGATGCACAAGAACAAGAAGCCCAACAAGCATGGTGGTTCCGTTTACGAGCGAGAGGTGATTCGGAGGGATAGGCAAGAGGCGCACGCTAGATTGATGCGCCTCTACTTTGGTCCACCCTGCTTTGGTCCATCTCCAACATATCAAGGGCGATGCTTTCGTCATCGGTTTAGGATGTATTCGGTTTTGTTCCTTCACATTGCCAACTATACAAAGCAACATGCTCTGACCTTTGAATGGAGGAGGAATTGCACCAACAATCTTGGACATAGCACCATCCAGAAGGTGACTGTCGCATTGCGCATGATGGCATATGGTGTTTCGGCAGATTTTTTTTGCGGGTGTTTTCGGCTTATTTTTTATTTATGATAACTTGGCAATGGGAGAGAGCACTTCGATCTTTTATGTCAAGCGATTGCAAAGGTAGTGGTTGAGGTGTTTGGGCCATAGTATCTGAAAGCACCCAATGCTCAGGACATGGCGAGACTTTTGGAGATGAACTCGGATTTTCAGGTATGCTAGGGTTCATTGATTGTATGCACTGGAAGTGAAAGAACTGCCCTGCGGCATGGGAGGGACAGTTCAAAGGACAAAAGAAGGATGCCACCATAGTTCTTGAGGCCATGGCTGATAAGGAGGCATGGATTTGGCATGCAAACTTTGGGATGCCTGGTTTTTTCCATGACATCAATGTGCTACAGCGGCCACCTCTCTTTGCCAAGTTAGCCAATGGAGAATCACCATCGATGGAGCTCCCAGCAAATGGCCGCACATACAACATGGGCTACTACCTTGCAGATGAGATCTATCCAAAGTGGTCTACTTTTTTGAAGCCGATTGCAACTCCTCATGGTAAGAAAGAACTCTACTTTCATAATGCTCAAGCGGCCGCTAGGAAAGATGTGGAGAGGGCTTTGGGAATTTTGCAAGCCCAATTTGCTATTGTGCGAGGACCGGCTAAGTTTGGGGATCAAGAGATCCTTTGGTACATCATCACAGCATGTGTAATCATGCACAACATGATCATTGAGAATGAGCATGATAAAGATTTGGATTACACATTCTATGAGCTCATGGGAAACACGTGCAACTGCATAGAAGGGAGGACCAAATCCGGCGTTTTCTTGAGGTGTACCATGACATTCGAGATGCCGATACACTCGTAGATATTCAAAACAATGTCATGAGGGGAGTGTGTTGGGTTTCGTAGTAATTTCAAAAAAATTCCTACGCACACGTAAGATCATGGTGATGCATAGCAACGAGAGGGGGGGAGTGTGATCTACATACCCTTGTAGATCGACAACGGAAGCGTTAACTTGGTTGATGTAGTCGTACGTCTCCACGGCCCGACCGATCAAGCACCGAAACTACGGTACCTCCGAGTTCTAGCACACGTTCAGCTCGATGACGATCTCCGATCCAAAAAAGTGTCGGGGAAGAGTTCCGTCAGCACGACGGCGTGGTGACGATCTTGATGTTCTACCGTCGCAGGGCTTCGTCTAAGCACCGCTACAATATTATCGAGGACTATGGTGGAAGGGGGCACCGCACACGGCTAAGAATATGATCACGTTGATCAACTTGTGTCTCTAGGGTGCCCCCCTGCCCCCGTATATAAAGGAGCAAGGGAGGAGGAGGCCGGCCCTAGGAGGAGGGCGCGCCAAGGGGAGTCCTACTCCCACCGGGAGTAGGACTCCTTCTTTCCTAGTCCAACTAGGAGAAGGGGAGAAAGGAGGGAAGTGGAGAAGGAAGGGAGAGGGGGGCCGCGCCCCAAACCCCTTGTCCAATTCGGACTGGGCTTGGGAGGGGCGCGTGCCACCTCCTGGCTCCTTCCCACTAAAGCCCATTAAGGCCCAATACTCTTCCCCGTATTCCCGTAACTCCCCGGTACTCCAAAAAATACCCGAATCACTCGGAACCTTTCCGATGTCTGAATATAGTCGTCCAATATATCGATCTTTACGTCTTGACCATTTCGAGACTCCTCGTAATGTCCCTGATCTCATTCGGGACTCCGAACTCCTTCGGTACATCAAAACTCATAAACTCATAATATAACTGTCATCGAAACCTTAAGTGTGCGGACCCTACGGGTTCGAGAACAATGTAGACATGACCGAGACACGTCTCTGGTCAATAACCAATAGCGGGACCTGGATGCCCATATTGGCTCCTACATATTCTACGAAGATCTTTATCGGTCAGACCGCATAACAACATACGTTGTTCCCTTTGTCATCGGTATGTTACTTGCCCGAGATTCGATCGTCGGTATCTCAATACCTAGTTCAATCTCGTTACCGGCAAGTCTCTTTACTCGTTCCGTAATACATCATCTCACAACTAACTCATTAGTTGCAATGCTTGCAAGGCTTATGTGATGTGCATTACCGAGAGGGCCCAGAGATACCTCTCCGACAATCGGAGTGACAAATCCTAATCTCGAAATACGCCAACCCAACATGTACCTTTGGAGACACCTGTAGAGCTCCTTTATAATCACCCAGTTACGTTGTGACGTTTGGTAGCACACAAAGTGTTCCTCCGGCAAACGGGAGTTGCATAATCTCATAGTCATAGGAACATGTATAAGTCATGAAGAAAGCAATAGCAACATACTAAACGATCGGGTGCTAAGCTAATGGAATGGGTCATGTCAATCACATCATTCTCCTAATGATGTGATCCCGTTAATCAAATAACAACTCTTTTGTTTATGGTTAGGAAACATAACCATCTTCGATTAACGAGCTAGTCAAGTAGAGGCATACTAGTGACACTTTGTTTGTCTATGTATTCACACAAGTATTATGTTTCCGGTTAATACAATTCTAGCATGAATAATAAACATTTATCATGATATAAGGAAATAAATAATAACTTTATTATTGCCTCTAGGGCATATTTCCTTCAGAGTGGTGGAAGTGGCACGAAAAACAACATCCCTAGTTTCATCTTATCGTGCGATGAATAATTTGTGTGATGTGTGATGAACAATTTGTATAATAATTTGATGTTCTGGATTGATGAGCAATTTGTGTGAAATTTATTTGTTTTGTAATCCCTTGAGAGTTTGATATGAATATGTTTAATATGTATGCAATTGTCGGTGCCCAATATAGGGCAGCTATTGAAGCAAACCATTTTCAGGTGATGCAAAATGCACTGCAAAACTATTTTTGGCGTACATTTTATTGGGTTATTGGAGATGCCCTTAGTCCCCCACACCCTCTCCTTTTCCTGTCCCGCGGTCTCATCGGGGGCAAAGAGAAGAGGACATGGGACCCGTTCGTTTCAATTTTATTTTTCTTAGCTTTTGTTTCTCTGGCGGCCTCTCTGGTGGCCTCAAAATGGTGGTGGGATATTTCGAGCAAATAAGTATCAAAATGAACTTACTAACATCAAGTAGTAGTACCATATGGAAGGTTTTCAACAAATACTACTTCAAGACATATATTAACCCAAATTCAAGTGATAGATTCACCATGTGTGACGTACACCACAGACCACACGACTTGAAAAGATTTTGATAAGTCATCTATCCATCTCATTTCCCACCAAGCAGGGGAATGGCAAGCTGAGACCTGGGACTGGGAGCACCCGGAATGGCAAGCTTGAGACGGAGGGTGGACTCCGTCTCGATGTTGTAGTCCTCTAGGGTGCGGCCGTCCTCCAGTAGCGTCCCGTTGAAGAAGAGGCACTGCTGGGAAGGGGGGATGCCCGTCTCATCGTGGATCTTGGCCTTCACATTGCCAATTATAGTGGAGCTCCAGACTGTAACACTAGTGATGGTCTTGCCTCTCAAAGTGTTGATGTAGAGACGCACCCTGTTTCTCCTCGGCTGCCTAGAACTCACATACAGGACACTTTCACTATTCATGCCGTAGTAATCTAGGGTACACTCATCCTCCAGCAACTTCTTACCATTGAACAGGCGCTGATTGCCCGGGGGGATGGCCTCCTCGTCAAGAATCTTGGCCTTGAGACTGTAGATGGTATCTGAGCCATCAACCTCGAGAGTGATGGTCCTGCCACTCTTTCCGGCCACAATGTCTGCCATCTTCTCGACATGGATCTGCATCTTTGCCTGGAGAATCGATCCACTCCGGATGTCATAATCCGCAAAAGTGCGACCGACCTCAAGCCGCTTCCCGTCAAGGTAGAGAACGGAAAAATCCTTAATGTTATAACGTCCAAATTTCTTAAGGCCTTCTTCGCACTTTCCCTGAAGCACAAGATCCCGCAGTTCCTGAATCTTGGTCTTCACAATGTCGATGGTATCTGTACCATCGACCCCGAGGGTGATGATCTTGCCGGTGAGGTCCCTGACAAAGATCAACATCTGTGTTACAAAGTAAAAACCACACCAGATATCAGCGTCCTTCAGAAAAACAGGATTTCGCTTGGCTCTCAGCAAAACCTCAAAAAACGTAAGCTTAGTACTGTAATAAACATCACCAATGCCAGCATATTATAGAACCATGGCATAAATATCATACTGCTCAGGTACTTTTTCTTTTCCTATGGAAGTTCTTGCCAAATATATAATTGCATAATTGAACAAGAGCACCAAACATTCAAAAGTTTCAGACAAAAGGCTGTTATTAGAACCACTGGACAATAGAAGTGAGACCATGTTGTAGTACAAGTAGAACTCACAAATAGACACATTAGTGACAACAAAATCTGTTTGTTCGCACAACAGTCTACTCAAATTTAATTAGTTAATAGACGCAGACCGATATGAAAATTTGGAATACCTTTGTTTGCTTTGATATTGCTTCATACATATAAAAGGAAATTACAAGAATAAAGAATGTAACACAAATTTGTTAGATTGTGTGTGACTCTGAGCACAGACAGATATCCCACATGGATGACTACAGTCAAGATAGGAACACAAGAACGCATGTATACCTTGATGACGAGGAACGGACGAAGTGCTTCCTGGCGGGTTGGATAGATCAGTGGCGACCCTTCTTCCCCCGAATCACACTGATGGAGAAAGAAGGGGATGAGTTGGTGTTGGGGATGGGTGGAGGGAGATGCCCTGATTCTTATAGTGACATCCAATCGGCGGTAACAATAAATCCGAGGAGTTGAATGAGCGTCCTTACGACTCCTCGTGTAGAGCTGCAGTTGTGGTGGCTTCCACTGCCGATGATTGCTTTCGCGTTTCCCCTGCTGGTTCATCATAAATGATGCGACCAGCGAAGCCTGGCATGGGTGGCATCGTTGGAGCCCGTTACATGCATCCTGCCGTTTAAGTTTCACTACCGTCTGCCCTTTGCTGTGACACATGAACGGAACCTAGGAGTAGAGAAAGCCATCGCGGAGTCCGAAAATGCCATCCTGAGTTCCTGACTCAGCTCCAACATATTCCACGATCGGTACTGCAGCTCCATCCTGACTCAGCTCCAACATATTCCACGATCGGTACTGCAGCTCCATGAACAAACAGCCAATGCCACCTTCCATCACCTTGTTTCACTTCCCAAACACTGAAACTGAACCAGAAAGTGATTCGATACCATGACCATGTCTGGCGGCCGGCTGCGCTCTCTAGAGTGTTGGTTCGGTCGCCGGCAAAATAGAGTAGGGCATGGGACACGAGCCGGCTCATGGGACTCAAGGCGCCGCCATCTCCCATGCCCTACTCTTTCTTGTCGGAGCTCGAAACCCTGACGGTCCAGATGGACGTCAGATCGATGATGGATCCATCCTGGGACGAGCCGACATCCACCACGACATGGTTGCAGCACTCGGACTGATGCATCATACGGGGCATCGGAGAATGTGACTCCGCCTCGCCAACGTCTACCACCGCGAGGGTTGTCGCAGCCTCCCGCGCCCGCTGCCTCGCACGGCGGGCACGTCACGCCATGTTTTCGCCCTCGGACGCCCATGGTGTGTCCTCATGCTTAGCGCACCAACAAAGGGGTTGCATGTCCGCCACCGTGTTTGGACGCCAGACGGACCGCATCGCCTCACTGAACAGCGCCGGAGGGCCCGACGAGCACTCGAGCTCCAGAAGACAGCACACAACACACCTGTGTAGGGCTAGCCCCATACCGTCACGACGACGTGTGACGTCTGAGCACCTTAGGGCATCTCCAGCCATTGGCCCCCCAGGAGGGGCAAAAAATCGCCCCCTGGGGGCGCACCGGCGCTAAACCGCGCACTGGGGGCGTGATACCCCCCAGTCGCGGCGCCCACGGTTAATCAAAAAAGTCAAATACGGCGCAAAAACGACTCAAATTTAACGCAAACATCGGCGAGTTCGTTCAAACTTAAACATATTTTACAAAAAAAAGAAAAAACTACCGCGGGCTACCCCCGCCGTCTCCCTCGCCGCCCGCCCACGCGGTTCTACATGCCGAGGAGGCTGTAGTCACCGCCGCCGTCGTCGTCGTCGTCGCCGCCCCCGCCTACGCCTCCGCCGTCCCTGCTGCATCCCTCCCCCGGTTGGCGCGGCGGGTTGGACGGTCCGGGGGTGTCGTCGTCGTCGTCGTCGCTGCCGAGGACCATGACGCCGTGCTCGTCCTCGCGCCCACGCTTGCGCGCGGCGATCTCCTCCAGGGCCCGGCGCTGCCGGACCATCTCGTCGCGGAGGTAGTCGTCCCGCGCCCACCGCAGGGCGTCCTCGTTGGAGAAGCCGCGCCGAGCTATCTCCTCGTACTCCGCGGGGAGGCCGGGCTCCGGCTTGGGCTCGACGAGGACGAAGCGGCCGGTGGGTGGGGAGGCGTTGGCGCCGATGCGGACACCGGAGCTGCGGGTGCGCGCGCTGACCGGCGTGCCCTGGGGCTCCGGCTTGACGGGACGGAGGCAGGGCGAGCCGCCGGACGAGGAGGAGGACCCCCTGGTCTCCATGCGCCTCAGGGTCCAGGAGCTTCCCCGGCGACGTGAGAAGGAAGGGGGGGCAGGGTACTCGAGGCGCGGCGTGTTGCCGCCCTCGATGTACTCGAGGACGGCCTCCAACGTGCGCCCGGGCACGCCCCACCACCGACGCCGGCCGACGGCGTTGAGCCTGCCGGAGGGCTCGACGCCGTTGGTGGCCTCGAGCTGCTCGGCGTGACGGCGGCTGAAGTAGGGCTCCCAGAGCGGGCTGTCGGAGACGTACCGTGGCCCCTCCCTCGCCGCATGCGGCAGGGACGAGCGGATGCGTGCGATCTCCGCACGCCGCGCCGCGCCGGTGGGTATCGGGGGCACCGGCATGCCGCCGGCGCTGATCCTCCACGCCCCGGGTACCCGCATGTCCAGCGGGACCGGGTACTCGGTCTCGAAAAGGAGGCGAGCCTCGCTCTCGTGAAGATGGCGGCGGCCGAGTCCGTTCGCCGCCGCGCCGTCGCCTGGGAAGCGCTCGGCCATGGGTGCTGGAGACGGCGAGAGAGAGGAGAAGGAGGAACGACGACGGCGAGAGAGAGGCGAGGGAGGAACGACGACGGCGAGAGAGTACGAGTCGCCGAGTGCTCTGGGGCGCGTCTTATATAGGCCGAGGCGCCACCCGTGCGCGAGCCGCCGTGAGTACGCGTGGCGGGCGAGGGGGGGTGAGGGACGCGCGTCATCCGGTCTTCACTGCGCCGCCCGTGAGGCATCAATGGTGCAGGCTGACCGGCGCGGAAGCTTTGGCATTGATTCGCCGCGGGAAACGAGGCAATGAGGACGACGAAGAGCCGAGAAGAGGGTAGAGTCGCTGACGCGACGGGCCCGCGGCTGTTTCGCGCCAAAACAGTTCGCCCCAGCGCCCCAGGGCGTCCCCCAGCGCGCCGGGTTCGGCCTGAGTCCGCCGGCGCTGTTTTTGGCCCAAGCCGGTGAAAATCGGGCTCCTGGGAGCGCGACTGGGCCGATTTTTCGGCGCCGGCGCAAAAGAAAACGCCTGGGGAGGCCTTCCTGGGGGCGCGGCTGGAGATGCCCTTAGAGGGCATCAACGCCATGAGTCGGGTTCCACCTGATGGCGCCGGTGTGTCTGGCTCAGCTAGGTTGGAAGCACGACTCTGTGGTGGCTCTTTGTGATGGTCGGACGATGGAAGGGGCATGAAAGAACTGCTTGGTTGTTGTGGACAACACAGTACGATGAACGCGGTGGAGACCACATTTCTTCTCTTCTCATGTCTTCTCCTTCGGAGTTCCCTGGTTCTTGTGTTTTTGTTACATCTTTAATGGCCTTTATGCTCTCGGCTAGAGCGTGCATCATGTTAGTTGTAATTGTAACTTCTAAAGATTGACAGACAATAAATGTAACTGTGATATCTTTATTAGTTTTGCTAAAGCACATCTAGATGTGCCATAAGTATTGCACATCTAAATCCTATATCATTGATTTTATGTTGAGATTCGTGTGGATATTTTTTTTTCTTTTCCTCTTCATACTTGATTCATTCATTTAGATGTGCAATAAGTAGGACACATCTAGATGTGCCCTAGACATTCCCTAGCTTTATTGACAATGTTGAGTCTTATTATACAGTGAAAAGATATAAGGGTGGTGAAACGTGGTGATTCATTTGACCCACATTTAGACATTGTTAGAAAATAGATGTGTGATTTGCCAAAAGCCACCTGACAAGAGTTCAAAAGTAGTTCATTTCAAAAGAGTAGGGCTACAATCCAACGACAAGAGTTCCTCAATACATGGGGAGTCCTCTGTCGAGCCACACAACCGTAGCCTGTTCAGATTGACTATACCTTGACAGGTAATCTGAAACACTATTTTGAGACCTATAATTTTTTTGAGAAATAAACACCCTATCGATCATTAAGAACTTAATCTCAGCAACTAAATGACCATAAACCGAGCGATCTAAGCTAGTACTAGATAAACAAGAAAGTGCAGTAGACGAATCAGACTGCACCCAGACTGGCTGCTGCGTATATTGTCGTGTTGATCGGGCTCTTCACTAAGTCTGGCCAGCGTCCGGCTACATATTCCCATCAGTGCAGCGCCTAAATATCAGTCACCATCGTTGTAGTTAGTTTACCTCCAACATTTCATGGAACAAGACGACCGAGAAAGGTGCAGGGTATAGATTTATGTATGCACCTGTCGTTGCCTATGTTTAAGATCTCCCATTCAATTTGTGTTTCAGTAGGTATGCCAAACATATGTGGTGGCCCTTCGACTTGGAACAGGCTTAATGCATGGTTGGAACATGATCGAGCCTGCAGCAAGCCTCTTTATTCTTCACCTGAAGCACACACACACACACACACACACTTTCCTTTTGTTATTTCTACATAAGCAGTACACGATCCTGGGATGAGGTTCATAGCTCTTTTTATTTTTGGATTAATCTCAACACAAAAATATGTAAAAGTAACTTAACCATATAGATATACCATTGTCAACCTTGATGCCAAAATCCTGAATCACACAGTCTATGTTGACCCCGCATCCATTTGGCATGTAGGAATGGGAACCACTGAACCACACACACACACCCATTTGCGTTGTTCTAGATTTTTGAGAAAGGTACACCCTTGGCCCTTGAAGGTAGGAACATTTCAGTCCATTTTACATCTAAATAGTGAAATCAACACCTAAACATAACATGACTGGTCATTTTGGTCTAAAGTCACTCAAAGAAGCCAAGAATTGCCACCATGACGTGCTGACTCGGACCGTAAGCACACACTACAACCTCAACCACCTATGCATATTTACAAACATGGCATCAACCTTTTCAAAGCATACTTGTTTATCCAAATTTCTAGGGATGAAAATTCTAATTAAACTAGCCCACCAAAGTCCCTAACCTCGCTCCTACTCGCTCTCCCCAAATTTCTTATATCTCTAACTCATGCGGTCTCTAGTCTAATCCAAATTGCTTTGACTTGACGTTGGTCCTGATTCGTTCATCCAAATCCCCAACAGTTTAGTGACATAATGCACAGAAATCAACCCGAAGCAACTCCTAAACAAAGCATGTTACCAAGTTTATTCCGGTCTCGCACCTAAAATTAGGGAGTAGCCGGATTAAGACGATATGCATCCACATCTAATAGTTGCATACTCCCTAACAAGAACATACCCCCCCCCCCCTTCTCCGGAAAAAAATTATATGAGACCATGTCTTACGGTTAGCAAGTGAGACCCGTCCTGATGGATGACACGTGACATTCATAAATCACAAAGCATCCCCCACTCCCCACATAAAATCAGGGGGAGGGGGAGATTAGATGCTTTGTGATTTGTGAATGCCACGTGTCATCCATCAGGTTGGGTCTCACGTGAGACCTGGTCTCATAGAATTTTTTTCTCCCCTCTCCCCCTCTCTTAAATACTCCCTTCGTTCCATATTAATTCCATATTAAGTGGCGTGTCACTGATTTAGTATAAAGTTATACTAAATCATTTAGTTAATACCGAACATAAGAAGTAATTACTTGAAACAGAGATTCCAGAGAGCAAACACAACACATCATAAATAATAAAAAGGTCTAGGATAATCATCTACATAATGTAAACGCAATACAAAGGGACTTCAAGGCCTTCAATGCGAAGTTGTATCTAATCTATGCTTGAAATTAAGACATGAAGGTACATGCTTTAATGGAAACTCCAAAAACTAATCTGGAGAGCTTAAGGATTGAAATCTAAAGTATGGGTAAGTCAAGGGCTGAAATGATTAGTTTCTAGGCCAGAGTTCTTAAACAAAGAACACAAGTGATAATATGTAAATATGAAAAAATACGACTAAATTAATAATAGTTCTAGCATTGCCTAGCCGGACCATGTGCCTTATAAGGCATGATGAAGCTATAGCCTTGAGTTGGGTACCAATATAGTGCGACACCGGGGTTAGGTTGTGCTTAAGGGGCGACTTTGTTGTCATGGATGACACATCTGCTCTTTACGTTAGTCCGACGATTGATGGCGCCCGCGAGAATCATTGTTGTCGTCGTCACGGTCAGTGTAGTGTCGACCAAGGCATGACACTGGAATAACATTCGTTGTCATCGGTAATACATCTGCTTAATAATAAGAAGATCTGAAAGATGAAAATACCTCTTAAGAATAAAATCTTTGCATGATATCTACGTCGCGGAGTCATTCTTACTAAAGATAACCTTATTAAAAGGAATTGACATAGAAGTACGCAATGTGTATTTTTGTCCGCATGGTGAGACAATAAAACATTTGTTCTTCCAATGTAAATTGGTTCGTTTCATATGGCCAGTCATCCAAATAGCTTGTGGCTTGTATCTTCCTTATAGTGTTGCTAATATATTTGGCACCTGGTTACATGAGATTGATCACAAGCTTAGAATTCTTCTCAGGGTGGAAGTGATTGCCGTGTTTTGGTCGCTTTGGCTATGTAGAAATGATAAGATTTTTAATGGTAAAAGTACTTCGCTTATGCAGGTTATCTACAAATGTATCGGGACACTTTGTTTATGGTCCTCTCTACATCGAATGGAGAATCGAGACCTATTTACGGAGGTGTCTACACGATTGGAGGCTACAACGAGAGATATTTTTACCCATCATGGGTGGCAACATGATCTTAGGATTGGGCCACCGACTATTTAGGCATTATACAGATATAAATTTTTCTTTGTATATCGCCTTCTTTTATTTTGGCTTGTCGTGAGGACTTTGTCGACTGTATGCATCTTAGTTATGCAGAGGCTGGGTGTAATACTTAAACCTTGCTTCGTATTGGCACCTCCATAGCGGTTGGTACGGGATCTTCGACACTATTCTGGCTAGACCGATGGCTTGGGGACTCCCCCTTGGCCGCGCGATTCCCTGCGCTCTTCTCAATTGCAGTTGACCCTCGTATCTCTGTCGAGGCGGCCCTTATTGACTTAGGGCGCCTCGCCTTCCGACGCCCCTTCGGGCCTCCAGAAGTGGCTTTCTGGGACACCCTTATGCAGGACATTGCCCTCCTCCCTATGGATGGCGTTGGCTCCCCGGATATAACGTCTTGGCGGCTCGAGCCTTCGGGCTGCTTTTCCACCAAATCACTCTACGCGGCCATCGCCCCCTCGACGACACCCGAACCCTTTAGTTTGATCTGGGATATCCGCCTGCCCTTGAAGATCCGGATCTTCTTATGGCAATGGATTCGCGGCCGCCTCCCAACTGGCGTGGAGGTCCGTAAGCGTAATGGACCTGGGAACGGGATGTGCCCCTTGTGCGACACGGTGGAGGATGCTAACCACATCTTCTTCGCCTGTCATACGGCCCAGTTCCTCTGGTCCTGCTTCCGCGAGACAGTTGGGGGTCAGTGGTGTAACACCAACTTCCCTGACCTGCTTGCTGAAATCCATGCTCCCCCCCCCCCCCCCCCCCCCCGCCATCTCAGATGGCTCTGCGTTGGGGTCCTCGCTTGGACACTTTGGACCGTCCGCAATAAGCTTGTCATTCAGAAGGTCCCTCTTCGACGTGCTACTGACGCCATCTTTAAAATGTGTGGTTACTTGCAGCTCTGGCGGCCGCTTAGCCGCCCACATGACCGGGACGTCATCAACAACCTCATCGCCGACCTTCGATCGATGGCCTTCAGCTTGGCGCCCCCGCTCCCCCCGCCTCCTCCGGAGCCAGACTAGATGCTGTGCAGCACCCTATGTGTGCGTGCCTTTTGTTTTGCTTTTCAGGAATTGTTGACCTGTGCCCTCAGCATTAACCCTTTGACTTCTTTTTGTAGTCAGACTTATGCGTGTGTGTGTCACTACAGGAATCAGCTACTTTGCCGTCCGCCAAGGCGGACGGCAAAGGCATGAACGGCGGACGGCAAAGGCCTTTGCCGTCAGCCGCGGACGGCAAAAGGCTCCGGCAACGTAGGCTTCGGTAAACAGCTACTTTGCCGTCTGCTACTGACGGCAAAGTCTTTGCCGTCTGCGGCGGACGGCAAAGAGAGCGGACGGCAATAATTGCGCTGTCAGTCCGTTAAGTGGCTAACGGCAGGCCTTTGCCGTCCGCCGCTGACGGCAAAATTGCTAGGGTCTTTGCCGTCTGCTTTATGATGTCATCTACACGTCACTACATGGCAGGTTCTTTGCCGTCTGCCACTGATGGCAAAGTCTTTGCCGTCTGCCACTGTAGGCAAACTGACCAAATGGGTCAGCTCCCAGGAAGCACAGCTGGATGCCACGTGTCTTCTTTGCCGTCGGCGGCAGACGGCAAAGAGCCCGTTGCCGTGGGTGGCAGACGGCAAAGAGCCTGCTTATTGGCTCTTTTATCTGTTTTTTATTAAATACAACAATTTTCATCACAAATACATATGACATATATAGATATATTTCAAAAGGCCATTACAGAGCAAACATATAAAATATCCAACACATAACTTCATCGTTCAACATAGAGGCATCCAACCATATATATTACAATAGTTTCATCCAACGATACATGCATAGTTCAACGATACAAAAGAAACAGAGAAAGGGATAAGGAGCACTCCATCTATGCAAGCTTTCGTCAAGTGAATGAAATCTGCAAAATGAAAAATAAGAAAGTTAGAACAAGAAGAGTAGAACAAGAAGAAGAGTAGAACAAGCAGAAGACTAGAACAAGAAGAGTAGAACAAGAAGAAGAGTAGAACAAGAAGAGTATGTCATTTATGAGCTAACTTACGTGAAATGGATCATATATGAGCTAACTAAGTTGAAATGGGTCGTTTAAGAGCTAGCTAAGGTGAAATGGATCATTTATGAGGTAACTTAGTTGAAATGGGTCATTTATGAGCTAACTAAGGTCAAATGGATCGTTTTTGAGGTAACTAAGGTGAAATGGATCGATTTTTAGCTAACTTAGGTGAAATGGATCATTTATGAGCTAACTTAGTTGAAATGGATCGTTTTTGAGCTAACTTAGGTGAAATGGATCATTTATGAGCTAATTTAGTTGAAATGGATCTTTTTGAGCTAACTTAGGTGAAATGGATCATTTAAGAGCTAATTTAGGTGAAATGGATCGTTTTTTAGCTAACTTAGGTGAAATGGATCATTTATGAGCTAACTTAGTTGACATGGATCGTTTTTGAGCTAACTTAGGTGAAATGGATCATTTATGAGCTAATTTAGTTGAAATGGATCTTTTTGAGCTAACTTAGGTGAAATGGATCATTTAAGAGCTAATTTAGGTGAAATGGATCGTTTTTTAGCTAACTTAGGTGAAATGGATCATTTATGAGCTAACTTAGTTGACATGGATCGTTTTTGAGCTAACTTAGGTGAAATGGATCATTTATGAGCTAATTTAGTTGAAATGGATCTTTTTGAGCTAACTTAGGTGAAATGGATCATTTATGAGCTAAGTTAGTTGAAATGGATCGTTTATGAGATAACCTAGGTAAGATTGGTCATTTTGGAGTTAACCTAGGTGAAATGGGTCATTTTAAAGCTAACGTAGGTAAAATGGATCATTTAGGAGCTAATCTAGGTAAAATGGGTCATTTTTGAGCTAACTTGGATGAACTGGATCATTTATAAGCTAACCTAGGTAAAATGGGTCATTTTAGAGCTAACTTAGGTAAAATGGATCGTCTATGAGCTAACTAAGCTAATTATGCAATTTTTGACATAAGTAAGCTAAGTACAGATCGTTTTAGAGCTAACTTAGGTAAAATGGATGGTTTTGGAGGTCAGTAAGCTTATTAAGTCATTTTGGAGGTGAAGAAGCTTAAGTCTAGGTCATTATGGTAAGCATTGGAGGAAATAAAGCTAAGTCTAGGTCATTATGGTAAGCATTGGAGGAAATAAAGCTAAGTCTAGGTCTTTATGCATGTGTTAGCAAAACACTAGATAAACTTACCAAGATGTAGGAGGTGTAGGAGCGGGGTGGCTCGTGTCGGTAGCTGGAGAAGGATCGTGCGATGCTTGTCTGGAGTTACGCTGCACCAAAAGATCATTTCCAATGTCTTGTTAGCATGATGACACTCAAATGTTAAGACTAGCAAGTAATGTCCATTCAAATAAAACTCACCGTGGTCCCAGGAGCAATCACTGGCATCGGCGGAGCGGTCTGACCTGTCTTCTCGCACACAGACTGCACATTTGGTTTTGACGACTCAGTCATACTAGTTAGTAATGAGACAAACACTACATGAATGTTTTGGCTAATCTGCAGAAGAAACTTACCACAAGGAGCTCGTACATGGCCCTTGCCTGCATGTCATTCCGTGCCCTCTCGTCCTCCAGCATCTTTGTCGTCCTCTCCTCCAACTCCCGCTGCCTCTCCGCCGCCTCCGCCAGAAGTTTCTCCGTTCTATCTCTCTCACTCTGTATAGCAGCCTGCAACACCACTCACATGACCATTTGTAATCATCGATGGAAGCGCACACAATGTAATGGAGAAAGATAAATGAGTACGTATCACTAACCTTGATGGCGAGTTGCACTGGCCGTTCACGAGGCCTTATCTCAGGAGCGGAGCTCGACTGGCGCGCCTTGATCTCCGGGAGAGTGCTAGGACAACGGATAAGTCCATATCCAATGGCTATGGAGCCATGGGACCTCCCGCCACCAGATATCATCAACAGCTCTGGATCAATGGGACCCTGGCTCGGGTTAAAGTCCTCCCCTTTCCTCTCCTTCCCCTCATCTCTATATCTCACGAGCTTGTTGTGGGAGGAGATGTTGGTGAAGTTGTTTGCATCATCGAGGTCAGACTGAGAGAAAGCCTTGACTTTCTTGAAAGAGGCAGTGTGGGCCATGGCATACAGGTCGTACACCTCTGGCACCTTATCCGCCTTATTGTAGCGTGCTTGAAAGAGAGAAACAATGAAAATTAGTAATTAAAGGGCTCAAGCTAGCATGATGAATGAATTGCATGAATCATGAAGCAAACCACATACCCAGTTGCGCCCGAACTGATATAAGTTGGAGCTGCCTTGATGGTGTGGCACACCTTCCATTTGGGCACATTTGTCCTTGGCCTCGTTGTGGAGGGCTAGCCATCGTTGTGAGCACCACTCATCGACCAACACCTCCCAACAATCCATCCGATCCGCACACCATCTCGGAGGCGCCTAAGTTAGCAAATAGAAACTTGAGCGCTACGGCTAAGAATTACTAAATGAAGGAACTTAAGTAGAGAAGGCCTTAAGAATTACCTTCATGTACTGCTCCTTACTCAGGAACTTATCGCGGCACGCCGGCTTGGTCTTCTTGATACCACGCAAGGCGTAGTAGTCTCGAACAGCCTGCACCCGAGCCTCGTGCCGTAAGTTCTGGAGTAGGCGCTTGCAGACGTTCTCAATAACATGTGCCGCGTCCTCCTCGTATCCCTCCTCACACCTGTAGAATGTCTGCAATCAAATGAGACAATATTGATTAGTACAATTAATAACTAGCTAGTTGAAGATTTTTAAATGTGTAAAGGAGAAATTACCCAGAACTTTCTGATCACCATGTCTGCCCTCGTGTTGCACACGACACCGTCGATAATCTCATCCAGCGGGGCCGGGGTAGCCACATAGTGCTCCCAGCTCAATCCAAGCTCTGGAAGCCGACCCTCACCAGGCAACGTGACAAACCCCGGGAAGTTTTGCCGGCAAAGAACTCCAAGGACGGAGTTGGGCCGGCGGACACTATGATGGTGGTCCCAACCCCTGCAACATGACAAGGCCAACGCATTAGTTATTTGAAAAAACATGAATGCACAAGGTACAAAAATATTAAATGCACTTACGTACCTCTCCCCATCAGGGAAAATCAACCACCTCTGCTCGCCGGTCACCGGCACGGACGGGAGCCGTGTAGCACCACCCTGGTAGATGGTGCCCCCCTCCTCCTCAAGATCAGTCGGCTCCCCGCCATCATCAGCATGGCCACTCGGCTCCTCGGGCTGATCCGGCCAGGTACCCCATCCGGACGTGTGCTCCTCCGGGGTCACGTGGGCCGAACTCTCGTGGGCCGAAGGCCAGTCGACCCGAGGCTCGTGGGCCCAAGACCCGTAGACCGGAGGCTCGTGGACCGGAGTCCGTGTAGCCTCCTCCTCGGATGAGTCCACCCTAGCAGTCACGTGCTCGGGTGAAACGGCTGGGGGTGGCGGCGAGGAAGGCGCCGTAGCAGTCACCCTACCTCCTCTCCCACGACCACGTGCCCCACCTCCTCTCTTCCTACCTCGTCCCCTGCTGGGCACCGCGGTCGACGAAGAAGGGCCCGGCGGTGTGGCCATACTGTCCAGCAACGCTCGGCGGAGAGGTGCGTCTGGAATGGAAGACCTCAGACCACGCTCCCGACCAGCGCCCACCATCTTTCAACACCTGCCATGAAAAACAGTAAACGAAATTAGTACAACATAAAAAAAGACCGACATGAATAATAATATGTGTATCACTTAAGTGTATCATCATCAAGTACAACATAAAAAAATGTAATACCTGACACTACTAATAATCTCGATCAGTATCATCAATAAATGCATAATCATTATCATCACTATAATCAATGACGGGCTCATAGGGTTCATTGGCATCAACATGTGCAAGGCCACCTTGACGTAATCGGTCAAGCATTGACAGGTCATCCCCAGCAGTAACCTCTTCTTGTTCCGGCTCTTCTTGTTCCTCTGGGGTGATGTCGGATTCATTGTCGCTGTCTACTTCAATGTTTTGGGGTGAAGTATAGCGGTTCTTGAAACGCTTTTTGGAAAGACGTGTCTCTTGGAAGAATTCTCCTTCATATGTGTCTGGGTTAATGTGAGGTTCATAATCCTCTTCCTTTGGGGGAGAAAGTCTAGCACGTGGCGGCACTTCATAAACGACATCCCAACCTTTCAGATTTGGATTAGTTTGGCAGGCCCACGGTAGATAGAATACTTGGGTCGCCTGTTGAGCCATAATATAGACATCAGGAACATCTAAATGAGTGCTTTGGTTGATTTCAACTAGCCCTACATGTTCATGAGTCCTTCTAGTCTCCTTCGGCTGAAACCAATAACATTTGAAGACTACGACATTCGGTGGATTTTCACCATAGAACAGAAGTTCATAAATTGCTTCAACTCTCCCATAATACTCGGTACCTCCTTCGCCGATAGCAGATACACAACAATTTGTTGACTTTCGGTCGGCCATAGATAGCTCTTTGCCATAGGTACGAAAGCGATACCCGTTGATGTCGTACTTGTCAAATGAACGGACCTTATAGTCAAAACCATTAGCGACTTGTCTCAATTCGGCGTCCATAGACTCTGAATTAGCCTACAAGTTTAATATGAAAGGATTGTTGCATTATGCACAAATTAGCGAATGATATGAAATTGTCTAATAGAAATTACCGTTTGTTTGAACCAAGAGATGAAACCGGGATAGCCACCTCCTTGCTTTGCGAGAAGCTCATACTCTTCGACGGAATCCTTTTGGATCTCCGCTCCATACGAGAATATGGTGACGTATCGACTGTATGACATATCTAGGAATAAGAGTAGTTCAAAGGAAATAGAAGTTGCGAAACAATGTACCGAGAACTTACTCGATGTACGGCCGCACTTCTATCAGGTTGTTGAAGATATACAACGAAATGGTCCGCCATTCTTCGTTATCCAAAGATACTGGATGTGAAACACTAGCTGGTGCGAGATTCCCTTTGAATAGGCTGAGGTTGGATCCACCCTTTTTAGGCTCGTCAGCATTGTACCGAGGCTTCGGAT